>NW_026992273.1:0-246365 GCF_028769735.1 Zonotrichia leucophrys gambelii
AATGCAGCTGTATATACTGCTTTTAAAATTCCCGGGCAGCAGCAGCAGGGCACGCCCTGCTGAACCGAGGCAGAAACAAAGCCTCTCCCGCCGTGGAATGCAGCCACTCCACGTGGCAAGCCGAAACCGGGGCCCCCCCCGCCGCGTGTGCAGAGAACACTCCCGACCCCGCAGATCCCCCAGCCACGTGGTAAGAGAGCCCCCCCCTCCCCCACACAGAGAAAGAGAGAGTGTCTCCTAACACGTGTCCGAGCATGCTGCCAAGCTGGGGGGGAAAGGGCAGAGAGCGATCCCGCTCCGGCGCGAATTCACAAAGGCAGTGAAACACGCGGCAGAAAGCTTAAAGTCTAGAACGCAATGAATTCCCGTCTGTGGGGCTGCGCAGCCAAAAATGCAAAGGCAAAAAGGAACAGAACTCATGGCAGAGTCTGTTTTTGAGCTTCTGCTCTACCGAAAGCAGAGATACTCATGTGAAATGGAAGCTGTAGGTGGCTGGGTCTAGGCAGGCAGGTCTCCCCGGAAAAGGACCTCTCTCTGGGCAAGAGAGGCTACCCTCTTCTTCCTCTGGAAAATCTGCTCACCAAACAGAAGCTGGGCTTTCCAGAGGCGCCGAACAGTCCACGAAACTTTTTCTGGGAGTATTCCCAAAGTCTCTAGCTGGGGGCGATGCAACCAAAGCCCTTCTAGCTGGATGCACGGCTGCCAAAGTTTCTCTGAGGTACTGCGAGTCCGTTCTCGGGCTGCGGAGTCACTTTGCCCACCTCCAGGGACGCCAATATATATTGGAATATGAACCCAATATAACCAGGTAGATTGTGCCTGGGTCAGTGTGACCCTCGCTGCTGAGCCAAAGGTGGCTTCTGGGGTGTTTTACCCCAGAGATACCTGGGCTGCTGGAGATTGCAGCGGGGCACTGGTGCAAGTCCAGGCTTGTCAGGAACTCCGTTTACCTCAGGAGAGAGAGCTTCTGGTGATGGTGAAGAGAAGAAAGGAGAGGATTCTGCTGGAGGGTTGCCAGATGTTTATTCCATGGTTACAGAGGTCTGAACCGGGGTCACTGCTGCTAACAGAATGGAGGCCGCATGGTCTCATTAACCTTTTAAGCTCCGGGACAGGGGAAGGGGAGGGGACAGGTGAGCTACCAACCAGGTGAAAGGGGCAGGGTCTCAAGGGACTAGAGACACCTATCAAATGTCCCCCAGGCCTGAGGGACCAATCACACAACGCCTTGCTGGAATCTTAAGCCTGAGTGACAGGACTCACTCAGCAAGGGGGCGAGGGGGAAGGGAGAGAGGCATAGGCACACCTGGGAAGGGACCCGGAAGTTTAAAACAGGACATTGCAACACACCGCAACACCCTGGGCAGCAGCGGAGACCAGCAATGGTTGAGCCCACAAAACCATGCCTGCTTTGTAACAACCTAGGGCACTGGAGCAACCAGTGCCCCTTAAAAAGGGAATTTGATGAGTTTAGAAATGGCAGGGGAGGAGAACTATAAGCCCTCCCTGAGGGTCAATAACAACAAAAAAACTGAAAAGGGAGCGCCCACCTGCTAGGCGTGCAGACACAAAAAGAGAGGCCAAGGGAATAAAGGTAGCAAAACAAACCAAGCGCTTGATAATATTAACATTTCTGTAAGTGAAGCAATTACTTCAAAGACCAGGTCTGCTGGTCCACTGTAAAAAGTGAAACAAAATAACCTTTGTTATAATTTAGGTGATCCTGTGTTAACCACATCTTCTGTCAATGAGCCTTACAGGTTGCAGCTGACAGAGTCACTCCACCTGAAGGACACTGACTGGCATTTTGTCTCTGTCAATCCAGAACGGAAGGGTACTTGTAACCGTATTCGTTGTAAGTTCATCATCATTGGGGACACCAAACACACACCACAAGAGATCGAAATTGCTCCGGGAATGACAACATCAGATCCTGAGCAATGCGTTCTCGGGCTGCACTGTTTCCACCCACTCCTGTTTCTTCCCAAGGGACAAATTGTTGCACAAGCTATCCCTGTGCCGTCTTTACCTGAAAGTACTGAAAAACAAGGGCCCACAGTCGCCGGGGTCCAAGTTATTGGGAAAGACAAACCCAAATTGTGGTGCAATGTCAGTGGGGGTGGGGAGTCAAAACGCATTGAGATGCTTGTAGACACAGGTGCAGACTGCACAGTGATTCCAGTACAAGACTGGCCAGCACATTGGCCTTTGCAAAATGTTGCTGGTCACCTTCAAGGTTTAGGAGGTCTGCAATTGGCAAGACAACCCAAAAGCATTATTCAAATCAAGGGACCAAACGGACAATTGGCAAATATCCGTCCATTTGTGTTAGATTATTCGGAACCTTTGTTAGGGAGAGATTTGATGGCCCAGTGGGGTGTCACAATTGATATTCCAGACTCTCCACAGCATCTTTCTGCAGCAGACATTGAACAACAGCGCCCCACCCAAAAACTGAAGTGGAAAACAGACAAACCAGTTGACGTGAAACAGTGGCCGCTCAGGGAACAAAAAATAAAGGCGCTTGAGGAACTAGTAGAAGAGCAACTAAGAAAGGGCCACATTGTGGAGACCATGTCCCCATGGAACTCTCCAGTGTTTGTCATCCAAAAAGCTGACAAAAAGAGGTGGCGACTCCTCTGTGACCTCCGACAAATTAATAATGTAATTGAAGACATGGGTTGTCCCCAACCGGGTATGCCGTCCCCAACAATGCTTCCCCAAGATTGGAAATTAGCTGTTATTGATATTAAAGATTGTTTTTTCCAAATCCCATTGCACCCTGACGATGCACCGCGTTTGGCATTCTCTGTCCCTTCTATCAATTTAGAAGCTCCTATGAAAAGGTACCATTGGACCGTTCTTCCTCAGGGATTAAAGGTATCTCCAGCTATCTGCCAGTGGTATGTCTCTTCCCTGCTTTCCCCAGTGTGTGCAGCCGCAGAGAAGGCCATCATCTATCATTATATGGATGATATCCTCGTGTGTGCCCCCAATGATTATTTACTCACACATGCGCTTGACCTAACGATCGATGCATTGATTGTTGAAGGATTCGAGCTCCAGGAAAAGAAAATTCAAAAGATGCCACCTTGGAAATATTTGGGATTAGAAATTGGAAATAGGACCATTGTTCCTCAAAAGCTAGAAATCAATCCAAGGATCAAGACCCTTGCGGATGTCCACAAGTTGTGTGGGTCTTTGAATTGGGTAAGACCATGGCTTGGTCTGACTAATGAAGACCTTGCCCCTCTTTTCAATTTATTGAAAGGGGGAGAGGACCCAGGTGCTCCTAGGTCAATTAATGCAGAGGCACGGAAAGCTCTAGAAAAGGTTCAGATTGCAATGTCCACAAGACAGGCCCACCGATGCCGGCCTGACCTGCCATTCAAATTTATCATCCTAGGTAAGTTGCCACACCTCCATGGAATTATTTTCCAATGGGAGGAAAAACAAACACCTAAGGCAAAGGACACACCAAAAAAGGACCGGGACCAGAGGGACTCTCTCTTGATCATAGAATGGGTTTTCCTCAGTCACAAAAGGTCCAAGAGACTGACAAAGCCTCAGGACCTGATAGCGGAACTGATCCAAAAAGCAAGGACCCGAACCAGGGAGTTAGCAGGATGTGATTTTAAGTGCATTCACATTCCAGTGGAGTTAAAATCGGGTCAAAATACTATGAAAATACTGGAACAATTGTTTCAAGAAAATGAAGTGTTGCAGTTTGCTCTGGATTCCTACTCAGGAAAAATTTCGTTAGTGCGACCCGCTCACAAATTGTTCGAACAAGATGTTCAATTTACTTTAAAATTAAGAACTGCTCTAAGTAGGAGACCTTTAAAAAAGGCCCTGTCTTTACAGATGCGTCCGGGAGGTCCCACAAGTCTGTTATAACTTGGAAGGATCCTCAAACCCAGCAGTGGGAGACGGACGTTGCTGAGGTGGAAGGTTCACCTCAGGTTGCTGAATTGGCTGCGGTTGTTAGGGCTTTTGAAAGGTTCTCAGAACCATTCAATCTGATTACGGACTCTGCATATGTGGCAGGGGTAGTATCCAGGGCAGATCAAGCAATACTGCAAGAGGTGTCTAACATCGCACTTTTCGACTTGCTCTCAAAACTGGTAAAGTTAATCACTCACCGAGAGCAAGCATTTTATGTGATGCATGTCAGGTCACACACTGACTTGCCAGGGTTTATCGCTGAAGGCAACAGAAGGGCAGATGCTCTTGCGGCACCTGCAGTGAAGGCCACTCTCCCAAATGTTTTTGAACAGGCAAAAATCAGCCACCAGCTTTTCCACCAAAATGCACCTGGCCTGGTTCATCAGTTTAACATCACTCGAGAACAGGCCAAAGCGATTGTGGCCACGTGCCCAAATTGCCAACAACATGCACTCCCTACAGTGAGTACGGGAGCAAACCCAAGGGGACTGAACAGTTGTGAACTGTGGCAAACAGATGTAACACACATACAGGCTTTTGGACGGCAGAAATATGTTCACGTTAGTGTAGATACCTTTTCTGGAGCGGTCTATGCTTCTGCCCACACAGGAGAATCGTCTATCGATGCTATTAAGCACCTCTTACAGGCTTTTTCTTTCATGGGCATCCCCAAGGAGCTGAAAACTGATAATGGGCCTGTTTATAAATCCAAGGAATTCGGGAGCTTCCTGCAGTAATGGGGAGTAGAGCACAAAACTGGCATCCTCTACTCCCCTACAGGTCAAACCATTGTAGAAAGAACTCACCGTGATATTAAAAGGGTCCTGGACCAGCAACAACAGGTTCTGAAGGTAGAACCTCCCCACATCCGGTTATCCAGGACGCTATTCACAATCAATTTTCTGAATTGTTCTTTTGACAGCCTGAACCCACCCATCCTATGCCACTTTGGGGGGAGCAGTCATAGGCTGATGAAAGAAAAACCTCCGGTTTTAGTAAAGGACCCTGAGACTTGGAAAACGGTGGGACCTTCCAAATTGGTTACTTGGGGATGTGGATACGCCTGTGTGTCCACCCCCTCTGGTTTAAGGTGGGTTCCTTCCAAATGGGTAAAGCCCTATGTTCCCAAGGTCTCAGAGAAATCTACAGAAGCGCCCCAGGTTGCTCATGCTGCCTGGAGAAGGAAACGCCGCACGCGTTCTCTGGAGGAAATTCCATTTAAGCCTCCTATCTGGAATAGTTTGTAATATATGTTTGTCTTAAGTTTCCTTTTACCAGTTTAGATCCTGCGGTTCGTGTGCAGTCTCGAGACGCCATGAGACCGAGCCTGCTTCTCGTCCTACTTGCGATCATTTCTCCAGCGATCTCCTGGTTAGTCCCTCAGCCCAAAGCAAATGTATGGACCACTCTGGCCAGAGCCCTTGGACAAGATCACATTTGTCTCTCCACCGCGACAGCCTCGGACCCCCTGTCAACTTGCCTGGTGGGAGTTCCCTTTAAATCCTCAGAGTTCCCAAATGAAATGTGGAGTGTTTTAAATGAAGTTAACTTACTCGCACCTTCCCCTGGCCGTTACCCTGCTGACAATCCTTTACTGTTTTGGCAGGAGTGGGCGAGAAAGTTACCAGTGTCAAAAAGGGAGCCACAAGAGTTCCATCTCTTAGGCTCCATGAATGCAACCTTTTGCATTCACTTTAAATTCAATTCCCGCTTACCATATCATGAAGCTAAACCAAACACCTATCCTGACCCTAGCAACCCACACTACACAGACAAGAACTGGTGTGAAAATTCAGTCTTAGTTATGCACTCATCTGGTGGTGATTACAAGCCTCGTGAACTCCCAAAAGGTGTGTTTTTATTATGTGGAGACAGAGCATGGGCAGGTCTCCCTCCTCGTCTGCTCGGAGGTCCGTGTACCTTTGGCAAGCTGAGCCTGTTAACTCCAAATCGAACAAACCTAATACATTGGCAAACTAAAAACAACACACATACATTGGCTATCAAAAAAAGAGACCTAAGGCAATTAGACCCTGACTGTAATTCAGAAATTGTTCACTGGTCCAGACTTAAGGCCACTGCAATTACAGTCCTTCTGCTGTGGATCTCGGCAGCAAAAACCATGGGAGAATTAGGCCGATTGAAATGTTGGGTTGCAAAACAGGCAAACCTTACTTCTACTGCCCTGAGTGACCTCTTATCAGATGAGGAAATTACCAGGCAAGCCACCATTCAAAATAGGGCACCCATAGACTATCTGCTCCTTCTGCACAACCATCGCTGTGAAGAATTTGAAGGACTCTGCTGTCTCGACTTGTCATCAAAGGCAGAGAACGTCCATGCCACGATTGACAAGATGAAAACCATGGTGGGCGACATCAAGAGAGAAACTGACGACTGGCTGAGTGGACTGTTCAAAGGCTGGGGACTCTCGGGCTGGTTGGGATCTATTCTGAAAACTGTGTTTTTAGTGCTGTTTATTTTAGTTATAGTTATTATAGTTGTTAGCATTGTTTATGGGTTAATCAAACGCATGGTCCTCAAGTTAATTTCAAGCTCATCTCCCCCTCCTGAGGTCTACCATTTGGAAGCCCTCAGTGCTCCAATGGATGACCTGGAAGCCTCAGTGGAAAACACTGACCCTCCTGTAGAGGAAGAACCGATTTACCAACCATGGTTTGGCAAGCATTCTGCAGCACAAACCCAGTCCTCTTCTTTTTAAACAAAACTAGGGGAAGATGTTGCGGTGTGTTGCAATGTCCTGTTTTAAACTGCCGGGTCCCTTCCCCAGGTGTGCCAATACCCCTCTTCCCCTTCCCCCCTCGCCCCCTGCTGGGCTGTCAATCGGTTTTAACATTCCAGCAAGGCGTCATGTGGTTCATCACTTTCAAAGGATGCCCCTCAGGCCTGGGGGTCATTGGCCTGTCTAGGTGTGCCTCGTCCCTTGAGACCCTGCCCCTCCCACCTGGTTGGTGGCTCACCTGTCCCTCCCCTTCCCCTGTCCCTGAGCTTAAAAGGTGAATCAAGCCATGCGGTCGGCATTCTGTTGGAGCTGTTACTGACATTCAGACCTCTGTGACCATGGAATAAAGCTCTGGATATAACCCTCCAGCAGAATCCGTCTCCTTCTTCCTCACCATTAGCCTGAAGCCTTCCCTCCTGAGGTAAACGGAGTTCTTAACAAGCCTGGACTTGTTCAGCTGCCCAGCTGCAACCTCCACCAAGCTAAAGGTGTCTCTGAGGTGATACACCACAGTTGCCGCCTTTGGCCTAGCAGCAAGGGTCAGACTGGCCCAGGCACAATCTACCTGGTAATATTGGGATTCATATTCCAGTAGGTTGTGTTCCTTCCTTAAGCTTGATTACTATGGGAGGGGAGGGCATTCTTCACCCTCCCTGGTACAGCAGAGGCTCATACCGCCGAAAATACTTGTCCTATTATCTCTTTACTAATTTCCTTCTAATTCAATAGCTGTTAATGTTAAGCCTAACATCTTTATATAATTTGCCTCCAGAGTACCCTCCCCATTTTAGAATGTTTAGCAAATTGGGCATATACAAAAGCTTCTAAGTACACATGTTACTTTAAAGGTTTGCAGAAGTATGCCTTCTCAGACTGGCCAGTTGTTCCCCACACTACAGCATAATCATCCTCCACAAGTACTAAAATTTAATTTAAAACCTAATATATATGGCCAGCTCCTGTATCAACTAAAATTCCACCCTTTTCTTCTGGTCTCACTGCCTCTTGCAGAGGGGTCTGTTACCTCCTAGTTCTGAATGAAATTGGACTGCCAGGAGGGGGATGGGTGCAAATGGGTATACCTTTAGAGCCTGAGTCCGCTTGCCTTTTGAGATCCTCCTTTTTCTCCCTTACTTTAGGAGGAGCCTTTAAAAAATCATATGTACTCATTTTGCGAGTTGTAATCTGTTTGCCTTTCAGCATGATAAACTTTGTCTGACTTCATACATTGCTATCTTATGCTGCATGCTGAACAACACATTTGATTTGCCTTCTCTTTGCTTTGTTTTCTTTTTCAAGAGCTAACACCAGTAGGTTAGAGGGAGCTCTGAACCCACAGTTACACTGCCATTCTGGGTGATTTCTTAAAGCAAAAAACACATCAGCATACGGGTCATTATCCCATTTACCTTCCCATTTTAAAACAGCATTAACTGCAATAAGGTATTATAAATCTTTTTATTTTCTGAGCCGCCCCTACTGGCAGCCTTCTCCTAGTGAGCCCCTCCTAAAGGGGATAGTTCAGGAACCTCTTTACTCTGGTTAGTTCTCATTATCTTCTCCTTATACTATCTTGTTTCCACCCAAGTCTCACAGTGTCTTTTCTCAGTGTTTCCTCACACACAGACCCCCAGGTGCCAGGTATCAGATGTGATTCTCCACACATAAGCTTTAAGATCTCAGGTTCTGAATTGGCTTGATCAGGACCCTTACAGAATGCCACCCAAACCCATGAAGAAGAAGGAAGAAGAAAAAACTCAGGATGACACCCTGTGCCCTCCATATTTCTTCCATCCACAACATACTAAAAATCCCCAAACCCTAATTTCTCACCAAGTGATACACCTACACTACTCTCTATAATCTATTCCACACTTTTGTGGATTCTAATCTGTCTTGAAATCTAGGAAACTTTCTCCATGAATGAGGGTCAAAGTCAGTGCTCCCTGGGGGTCAGGGCACCCCAGAGCAGAGAGAAATATTCCCTGGGCCCTGGTGTCCTGGTTTGAAAAGGAAGTGAGTTTTTTGGGAGTTTGGTGGTCAGAACAATAGGTGCTCAGATTTGAATATTAGTACCTGGTGTGGCCACTGAGGACATGGATATGCCTCTGATAACACAGGGGGTTAAAAGCAGAGAACTCCCAGGGGGAAGCTCTCTTGGGTTCTGTCCATGAAAGAGGTCAGACCTCCCCTGCTCCCCTGCCCAACTGCGGGCTGGGCAGGGGAGGGAAAGCCATGCAGCCAGGTGAGGTAGGCTGGGCCTTGGACAGAGAAGGGAGGTGAAGGCCCCTGCAGGATGGAAGGGTGGAGGAGCACTGAGAGGCATCGGGCAGCCACCCCCTCCTCCCCCCCCCTACAGGAGAGAGAAGGAGAGCCAGTGTCTGTGCCTGTGCCACCTTGAAATTTGATAGCAGGCTGGCTGAGAAGGAGAAGGGGGGGTGCAGCAAGAAGGTGCCCAGCAGGGCAGCTGTGGGAGTTCTGGACAGGCAGAGACTGAGATTTTAACCATTTTCTTGGATGATGGAAACCTTACAAATGCTGAACCTCCTGGAGAATTGAATGAGAAGACAGATAGAGATGAAATAATAAGAAATGGGCCACGAGAGAAGTGGAGAAGAATCTTAGGTAGGAGGAGGTGATGGAGTGGCCTTTGGCTGGACTTTTCTTGTATAGGCATTGGCAGAACCATTTTTTTTTCCTGTGACACAGAGACTGCATTTAGGGGGAGTCAATGGCTTGGAGCCAAGAGAGTGCAGTGATGTTATGGGAGTGCATGAACAGAGACAATGGATGAGGAGGGTGGTGGTTGGTGCCCTCCGTCTTCAGAGAAGAAGATCTCTGTTCCTGAGACCCCTTGCCCCCAGGGGGTGAAATTTGGGGGGGCCTGGTGTCCCGAAAGTGGGAGACTGTGCTCTTTTTTGGAACTGGACTAAGCACCCTTAAAAGGAAAACCCTAGAAGCAGCTCTGGTCCATGTGCAGTGGTGAGAGCATGTGAAGGTCCGCCCGAATTGAACGGGTGACGAATGATTTTTGGGTGCAAAAATAACCAACATAGGCACAGGGGTTTTGCAGTAACAAATCAACAAGATGCAATTTTATTGATGATAACCACAGCTAAATATGCGTTTGGTTAGGGAATCTGGGGAAGAGAAGGGTAGGATAAGGGAAAAGGGGAGGAAAGAAGGTTAGGGAAGGGGTATAGCTACCAAAACGTGATGTCTTCGGGGTCCCGCCACCGAAACTCGTTGGTGCACGCTTTGGGAAGATCTCAGAGAGGTAGTCGAACCGAACCCCAAGATATACTGTTCTTGGTTGGGGGAAGGGTGGCCAAAATTAGGTTTCATGGCCGAATGCTCACAGGTACATTTACTCTGGGCAGGTTTTCCCCCTTCCCTGAGTTGGGAGGGGGTACAGTCCCAGTCTCTGGAAGGAGGTTGCCAGAGGGGTGCCATGGGGGTGCCAATAGGCTGCCAATAGGGTGCCAGAGGGGTTCTTGGTTCCTTGATGAGGGGATTCGCATCTCTGTTGGTCCGTCACGGTGGTTGAAGACAGGCAAGAGGGATCTTCTCCTGGAGGGGGGGGAGCCACCCTAGAGCTCAGTCCAGCCAGGCCTGAAGTTTGGAAGAAAGTCCAGTTCCATTGTTCAGAAAAGGGCAGCATGCCCCCTTCGAGTACAGCATGGCATGTTCTGCAAACATCACCTGTGAACACACTAAATAAGCATGAGACTTTCTTTCCCAACTGGCTCAACAGTTTTTAACCCTTCGGTGGTCCTTTTCTCATGACAATTGTGAGGCAAAAAATGAAGGATTTTCGGATGGACTTCCACAGAGCACTGGGCATGGAAGATGTCATGATGGCAAATGATCTCCAGGCGGTGCCACGAGTGACATGGAAACACACGAGGTTTCAACTGTGTTTCCTGGGAAGCCTATGGCACAAGGATTCCTCTCTTCTTGATGAACTGAGAATTGATTATATGAGGGGTGGTGATGGACCGAGAGTTGGTGACCTGAGAGATGGATGTATTGGAAATTTGGTGGGGGGAGGAGAAATGTTTTTGGAAGGTTTTCATTTTTCTGTGTGTTTCTTTTAACATATAGTTGTAGTTAAGTTAATAAAGTTTTCTTTCCTTATTTCTAAGTGGGAGCCTGCTTTGCTTATTCCTGGTCACATCTCACAGCAGTCACCAGGGAGAGTGTATTTTCATGGGGGCACTGGCATTGCGCCAGTGTCAAATCATGACAATATTGTTACGTTTGAGTTCTTTTGCCAAACTTGTTTTTATCTTTTTACAAGGGAAAATAGTATGGCAAAAAGTCTTTAAAAAGTATAATTTGTTTCAATTGATTTTACATTGGAAGTTGGTACAAGAATTTATACATTTATGAAATCATACATATATACATTGACCTTCCTAATTTTACCTTGGAAGATTTTGGAATCGTTACAATTTGGCTAAATTTTTTAAGAGTCATCATTTAGTGAACTAAAGAATCCTAAAGAATATAAATAAAATACAAAAAACTCCTACCAACTCTCAAATCAACCTAAACATCTTTGATGTGCTGTTGAGTTTCCTATGTCCTAGAAGAACATTTTAATTTTACCTCACTTCTTTTAATTTTGCTAATCAATATGGTAACCCCAACACACTCTATTCCAAGCATGCTTCTCAGGGTGCAGAGTATGATAAGGACAATTTACTCATTAAAACTCAAAAGAAAAAAAAAAAGGGTTCTTAGCGCAATACAACTAAATTTAAAGAGAATTAATTTCTTTTTTTTCTCTTCTATTGTTCTCATTTTGTATGAAAATGTTTTTATATTTTGTGAATTCGATATAATAAAAGTTAATTTTTTATAGACTTACCTGTTGCTATAGAGCGCAACACAGTACAATAATACTCAACTCCATCAGAAGGGTGAAAGAGGGATTTTATTAAACCAGTGTAGCTTTTATACTTCCTCCAAATATTGACACCCATCTAACACATATACAGTGCCCATTGGCCATAAAAGAGAAACAAAGTTCTCAGTAGACACCCAGAGAGCCACGTCACTCTTGAGCCAGCAAGAATCCAGATCTCCCAACTTTCTCTCCTTCCTCTGGTCTCCATGGTAACGACCTTGGCGTTCCTTCAGGAGAGATATAGGGCTTCTCCTTATCTTCAGGAGGCCCTGCTAGCTCACAAGGACAGCACAGAATGTCTTTCCCACACTTACCCAGTGGAACAGGAACACTACTGAGAGGAATGACAGATTTGTCTTTACAAAGGAACTGTGGGTTTGCTGGTAGATAAAACTAGCACTGAGAGATAAAAGAAACAGTGGGAAGGATTCCACTGATTGATGAATGGACAAAGATATTTACCTTTACAAACAAACTGTAGGTTTGCTGATAAACGAAATTAGATATTGAAAGATGAAAGAAACAATGGGGAAAACCCCTAAATTCCATAAGAATTAAAATTTTTAACAGGAGGATTATACATTAGAGGGAAATCTTGAATATCAGGCATTCCAGGAAGTCTGTACCTCTTAAGTACCTCAGCCAATAGGGAAAGAGAAAAGGGAAATGTGGCCAGGAAATTGGGATAAAAAGGAGGCTGCTTCCTCTAAAAATTTGAGAGACCTCAGGGGAATGCCCCATGGCCTCTCCCTTTATTCAAATAAAGTAAAAGGACTCCTCTGTCTCCTTTTTGGACATAAGCCTCTGATGTTTGTGGATTAATTTTCCTGACATTACCTGTTGGAGATTTTTTCAGAAACAGCTTAGAAGGCAGCTGTGAGGAGTAAAATTCTCACAGCCTGTTTCTGTAAACAGCAGAAGTTCTCAGGTTGTTTTTAATTACAAGTAAAAGTGACAAACATGAAGGCCTTGAGAACCTTGCATACCAGAGTTCTCAGGCAGCTTTCTCATAACAAGTAGATATTCTATCTTTGGCTGTTTTGGGAAAGTAAAAATAAGTTTTGAGAACACAAATCTTGGTATTGGAAGCAAAAGGAGGGGTTGGTGTGTTATCTCTGACCTATTGTGAGCTCGGGTTTGCAATACGCATGAACTTAATTAACACGGTTATAAAAAGTGATTGATTGAGTGAATAAACGGAGTCGATGCTTAACAAGGAAAGTTGGGTCTTCTCCCTCCAACTTCAATAATTACCAATTAAATTCTTCCAACTATATGTTAATGTAGTCAAGAAAAAAACCTATTTTACAGCTTTTGAAGTATGTAAGCACACATCTTCAACAAACCTATTCACATTTGTTCCAGGGTGCAATTATATTACAGGAGCTGAGGGTCTCCTTGAAACTCAGCTGATTGACACATGGTAATAGTGGGGATGCTCCCCCTATATGAATTTAAAAATTGAAACACACTGTGTAACTCTATGACCAAACTTCAAAACATATTAAGTCAACATCCAAGAAATAAAGTATTGGGGAATCCTGCACACCCACTACCCAATAAAGAAAGCTGATCTTTGCGTTCTCAGTGTGGGAAGTACTTACTAATAAGCATTGGATTAATGATTGCAATTGAATTTACATTTTTGGGTATTGGAATAACTATTCACAAAGCACAAGCCTAATACCTTTGGAGAGGAGACCACAGCCCCAGGGCTATCAGCTGCCAGGTTTGCACAGATCCTTGCACCAAAGGATCGGGGGAGATAGGCTTTGGGTGTGTGTTGGAAGGGCCTCTGGTCAGAAGCCCAGTGAACACCCATCCTCCACTATGCAGAGAAGCCCAGCTGAGGGGCCCTTTCACCTGGGGAAAAAGCTTATCCAACAGCAGAAGGGGGTGTCATGGCCCATCAAAAGCCTTGACTCAAAAAGGTCCCCAGACCCTGGCACCAGAGCACTGCAGCATGATGCAACAGATCCACAGTGTTGCAAGGGATAGTGTTAAACTGGGCCCCTGCAAGGGAGGCACCTGGGTGTTCCCACTGGGCCCAAATTGTATATTAATCCACTGAATTCTATACTCTATGGCATCGTGTGGTGTGGCATGGCATGGTGGTGGCTTTCAGGCAGATATGGGAAAAGAAACAACAGTTTTTTACTAGTACATATATCTGTATAACAATGTGAGTGACCATGACATGGACCCAGACTGGCAGGGAATCTGAATCGTTTATTGAAAAGAAAGTAGCTGGTTTTATACAATTTTTCAAGGCACAGTATTTCCTTATATGGTAATTCTCACTACATGACCTATCCCACATTACCACGTCAGCAACACGCGTTCTAAATGTCCTCCTGTGGGGTGTTTGTTATGAACAAAAATTCTGCCAATTTTTTTCTGTGAGAAAAAGATTACCACAGTTGCTGCTGGGGTGCTGCTTGTGTTATGGTAATTACGGGTCGTTGTTGTTAATAGTTGTTTTAGTATCAGTAAAAGCCCTAGCTGGGACCCAGTTAATGGCTCTTCTCGGGACAGTGAAGGGTGAGGACATCCCGAACAGTGAGGAGAAGAGACTTGAGGGGAGGAATATGCAAAATAACTCCAGGACCAGCATGCCATGAGAAGCTACTGCTTCTAGCTTACTAAAAAAAGACCCCAAAAACAACGATCCACCTAAGAGTTGAGAGATTGGAGTGATGTCTGGACGTCAGGAACGGAGTGCTGAGCCTGCAGAGATGCTGAACACCTTCGGAGTCCCTCTCACCCTGAGCAAGGAGTCGTCCCGAAACCGTGAGCAGACAGAGCGAGGCGGCAAACAGTAACCTTGGAAGGGGTCACGACGCCCTAAAGGCTCCCACGAGGATCGGACCCCCAGCTCTGCTCCTAGTGGACAAAGCTGCGCATATCCTCCTCCTCCTCATCGCCCTGGGAGAGACAATGGGAAGCTGCGGCCCCATCCAAGCTGCCAAATCATGAGGTGATCACTTTTTAATAAAGGCATTAAAAGGAGAGAAAGTCTCCTGCCCTGTTTATTTCAGTGATCACGTGCTGTTCACGTGTCTGTCAGCTTCTAGCAGGTTCCTCTGCAGTAGGGGTCTGTCATGACACCACCTCCCCCCAGGGTCTGGAGGGGACAAGCCTCTTTGTGCTGCGATGTGCTTCTGCAGGCACAGCCCACAGCTCAACTCCATCCCATCTCTTCCTACATAACAAGGCAAACAAGCAACCATAATGAAATAAACAGGGCAGGAGAATTTTTCTCCTTTTAATGCCTTTATTAAAAGTGATCAGCTCAGGATTGGGCAGCTCAACGGGTCTGCAGTCTCTGTTGTCCCTCCCAGGGTGACGAGGAGGAGGAGGATATGCGCAGCTTTGTCCACTAGGGGCAGAGCTGGGGGTCCGGTCCTCGTGGGAGCCTTTAGGGCGTCGTGACCCCTGGTCTTCACTCCGCAGCCTTGCCCCCCTTCCTGGTCCCGGCGTCGGGACAACTCCGGCGCTCAGGGTGAGAGGGACTCCGAAGGTGTTCAGCATCTCTGCAGGCTCAGCACTCCGTTCCTCACGTCCAGACATTGCTCCAATCTCTCAACTCTATGTTGGCTCGTTGTTTTGGGGGTCTTTTTAGCCAGCTAGAAGCAGTAGCTTCTCATGGCATGCTGGTCTTGGGGTTATTTTGCATGTCTCCCCCCCTCCTAAGTCTCTTCTCCTCACTGTTTGGGGATGTCCTCACCCTTCACTGTCCCGAGAGAAGAGCCATTAACTGGGCCCCAGCTAGGGCTTTTACTGATTACAAAAACAACTATTAACGACAACAACCCATAATTACCATAACACGCAAGCGGCACCCCAGCAGCAACAGTGGTAACCTTTTTCTCACAAAAAAATTGGCAGATTTTTGTTTATAACACATAACAGCAGCAACAACAGCCTTCTCTCGTCTATTAAGCACTTTCCCCTTTGGTGCAGTTATGGTCACAGCTGGGAGGGGCTCTGTTGTCTCCTGGCTGGGCAGAGCAGGTGTGATGATTCTCCCGTGGCTGCAGGGGGCCCTGTGGTGGGAGCTCAGCTGCCTCTCTCCACATGGTAATGGTGGGCGCGCCAGAGGGAGAGAGAGAAAAGGGGCTTTCTTTACAAACCCATAGGCAGCCAGACTCAGTGGCCCTCTGTGGTGGTTTGACCAGGAAGGAGTGGGAATTCTGGGATGCTGTGGTCAAACCAATGGATGTTCTGAGTTTCATACTGACACCTGGTGTAGCCAGTGGGGTTTGGACACACCTCCGAGAATACACAGGGGTTAAAAAGCAGGGCACTGCCCTTGGCAGGCTCTCTTGGGACGTCGCGGCGAAGAGGTCAGATCACCCTCCCCTGTCCAGCCTTGCTGCTGCTGGGCGGGGGAGGGGCAGCCACGTGGTAGGCCCTGGGCCTGGACAGAGATGGGAGGTGAGGAGGCCTTCGAGGATGGAAGGGTGGAAAGATCCCAGAGAGTCAGCCCTCGGGCAGCCATTCCGCCCCCCAGGAGGGAGAGAGAGAGAGAGAGCCAGCGACACCGAATGTGATAGCAGCTGGCCCAGGAGGAGAAGGGGGGGGGAAGAGTGCCCGGCCGGAGCGGCAGCGTGTGGGCAGCGTGTGTGGGAGTGCCGCAGACTGAAAGTTTTAACCCCTTTCTTTCATGATTGGGGCCTTGCAAAAATGCTAATCCTCCTCGAAGCTGAATAAGAAGGGAGATAAGAGATGAGATGAGACAAGGACCTGGCCCGAAGAACATGGAGATGATTGAATGGGGAGAGATGATTTGGAGTGGCCTTTTGGCTGGACTTTTCTTGTGGCCATGGACTCAGTTGTTCCTGTGACACAGACTGCACTTAGGGGGAAGCAGTGGCTCAGAACCAGGAGGGTTCATCGTGAGGACCCCCCGGCCCCAGGGGGTTGGAAAAATATGGGGGGGACAGATGTCCCAAAGCAGAGACTGTGCCTTTTTTGGAGTGAGACAAGGCATCCTTGAAAGACAACCCTAAAAGCAGCTCTGGTCCATGCGTCAGTGGTGAGAGCACTGGGCATGGAAGGAAGATGTCACAAGCGGCAAAAGGACTTTTTTTCCGGGCGGTGCCGAAGTGACAGGGAAGCACACGAGGTTTCAGTGTGTTTCCAGGGGAAGCCTATGGAACAAGAAGGACTCCTTTCCTCTTCATGAACTGAAGTTTGAGTATACTAAAGTGTGGTGCCAAGGCTGGGCAGTTGGGTGTTTTGGGAGAATGTATCGGATTGGGAAAGTCAGGTAGTGGGGAGGAGGAAAGTGGTTTTTGTAAGGTCTTCAATTTTTTTTCTTTTCCTTATGGTTTTTCCCTATTTCCCTGTAGTTTAGGTAATAAAGTGTTCTTTATGCTTAAGCTGGAGCCTGTTTTGCTTATTCCTGGTCACATCTCACAGCAGACACCAGGGTGAGGGCATTTTCATGGGGGGCACTGGCTCTGTGCCAGGCTCAAACCATGACACCCTCTGGATGACAAAATGGGCTGTAGCAGAAACCTCATAGTGGCCGCTGGAACGGCAGAGGCGGGCAGACCCTTGGGTGGCAAACAAAATGTAACAGAAAACTCTGCAGCCTTAGCAGGAACCGCAAAAAAGCCCAAGGGAGCAGCAGAAAGCAGTGGGGCTGGGCAGTGGCAGCGGGGCTTCTCCATAGTAGCTGCCGCAAGCTTCCAGGGAGATAGGCCCTCTGGGAAGGGTTCGGGGTCCCAGGCTTTTCGTTGAGGGACCCGAGTAGTTGGTGAGGGTCCTTTCCAGTGAGATCGGGTGTTAATAAGGTCCCAGTTCAACAGCTAGACTTACAAGCAAAAGGCTCACTCACGGTAAGGAATAAAGCATTAACAGGCTGGACTCCACAGTGGCAGCAAATTCTCCTGCGGTAGCAGCAACTTGACTGTTCCCCTCCGATCCCGAGAGCAAGAGAAAGAGCAAGGAGCTGAGCCCAGCCCCCTGACCCCTCAGTCAAAATTGAAATAAACAGGGCCAGGAGACTTCTTCTCCTTTTTTAATGCCTTTATTAAAAGTGATCAGCTCAGGATTGGGCGTCCCGGCAGGGCTGCAGTCCCCGTCGTGCCTCTCAGGGTGACTCAGAGGAGGAGGATATGCGCAGCTCTGTCCACCAGGGGCAGAGCCGGGGGATCCAGTCCTCGTGGGAGCCTCTAGGGCGTGATGTCCCCGTCAGGTGTTGCTTCTCAGCCTCGGCGGCCCTCCTGGTCCCGGCGTTGGGACGACTCTCTGCTCAGGGCCAGAGGGACTCCGCATCTCTGCAGGCTCAGCACTTGGCTCCTCACGTCTGGGCATCACTTTAGTCTCTCAATTCTTATTTAGCTCCTTGTTTTTGGGGTTTTCTCGTTGCATTTCGAGTCGTGGTCCCACAAAGCATTCTGGACTTTGGAGTCACTTTGCATAACCCCCCCCACCCTCTCAGGTGTCTTCCCTGTGCTGGAAGAGAGCACTGCCTCGGGGAAGGGCCATCTACTCCACCCAGGCAGGCCTTTCACTAATACAAAAGAGGAGATAAGCCTCAACGACCCGGTATTACAATAACAAAGCAGTAAGAATCCTGGCAGAGACAGATCTGGCTGCGTCCCTGTAACTCTTTCTCACAAAAAAAATATTAACCGAATTTTTGTTCATAACAAAAATCTCATGGTATATCTGCCCTTCCCAAGAGAAAAGCCCCCCCGCTAAGACGCTGCAGCCAGCTCCGCCCCTTCCCCCCACCTTGGCCACTACTTTTGTCTCTTTTAAGTCCTGGTTGTCATCATCTTGTCACAGACATTTTTTCATAGAAATCCTTTCTTTCACATTTGTCCATCTTCTGGGAAGCAGAGCCCCAGAGGAAGAATGTAAACAATTGTTATCAGCTGCTGTGAAATGTAGCAGGTGCCCCTGTGATTGGCTCATCTTCCATGTGTACCATTAAAGGCCAATCACAGGAGCAGCTCAGGGACAGATTCCCTGGACACAGAACTTTGTTATTTCATTCTTTCTATTCTATTCTTAGCTGAGCGGCTCTCTGCAACTTCTCTTCTTATTCTTTTTAGTATAGTTATAATGTATTATATATCATATATCAATAAATCAAGCCTTCTGATCAAGAAACAAGATTCTCGTCCTTCTCTCACCACAGTGACTGTCTAAGGTCACTGTAATATCTGGTGACCCCTCGTGTCAGAGCAAAAATTAATTTGATAAGACCAGAGGAGCAAAATTGCTGCACTGGGAAAAATCCTGTATGTGTAACATGTGATGGTTGCTTTGAAGTGACCACAGAAGTGGATTCAGCCAGGAGTTGCAGAACTGAAGATCCTGATTTGGACAGAGTTCACAGCCAAGGCTGACCACAAGTGAACCTTCTTCTGGAAAACCTTCAGGAAGATGTTCGGAGACGGCAGCAGACCCGAGGAGCTGGCCAGAGCAAGCTGGACACTTTCAAAAGGTACTGTTGGCTTTTCCCTTCCTGATGAACCAGCCCTTCGTAGTTTGTGGCGGTTGGTATGGCAGACACATGCCTTGGAAGAAGAGGTTCAGTTCTCTCCTTCAGAGGAGAAACTTATTGCCCTCTGGCAAAAATGGTGTAGAGAAGATGGGATTTTTCTGTCAGCAACAGATCTCTATGAGTTCTTTTGATGGGCAAAGCTTTTTGGGTTCTTTACTGATGTCCTGTACGCCTTGGATGTTTTTGTCTGGGAGTGCATGAATTCCCTTTTCCAGTTCGTCTGGGGCCAGGAACGTGTTTTGCCTTCTATCTACCCAGCATTTATAAAGCTCTTCCCAGTTTTGAAATGGAGAGCAGCTGTTTTTCAATGGATTTCTAATTGCTGTGGGCAGGCCCCGTTTCCACCGTCCCCAGTGGGAGAAAACCCGGCAGGGGATGAGTGGGGGCTTCTCAGTCCCCCCTGCTTCGCGGCGGGGGGAGGCGAAACTGCGCCGAGCAAAGAAGTTTTTTTTACTCTTTCTTCTGAGCCTGCGCACACGGAACCTTCTCCTTCCCCCCCTTCTCTCTCTCCGGGGGAATAGGAGTGGGCGGTCCCGCTCGAGCCAGGGCCGTTGGTGCCGCCCCTGCCAGCGCTGCGTCCGCCTTCAAGACCCGCCTCACCGGCACGGCCGCCACTCCAGGCGGTCCCGCCCACAGTTTCATAGGCCTCCCCGCCCCTGCCAGCGTCTGCGTCTGAGAATGCAGAAGAGGCACTTCCTGTGGCTGCTGAGTTGCTAAGCGATGACGACGCGTCTCTAGCTTCCGGCTCAGCGGAGGAGAAGATCTCTCTGGCCCCTCCGGCCCCTCTGCCGCTTCCATCGGCCTCCTCGCCGCCTCAAGCCGAGACGGTCCCTGTTCAGGATGGTGCTGGAGACGGCGCCGAACCTGCGGGACCCTCGGAAAAGCCCGCGACCACTCTTACATCCAGCGAGATTCCCTCCCCGGTTCCGGCTTCCCCCCCGCTGCCTGCACAGGCTGCCCCAGCAGTCCTGCCGTTGTCGGAGGCTGTGTCCTCCGTGTCGGCGTCAGAGACTGCCGTGGAACCGGCGGCTTGTTCGAGCTCGGACCATCCCGGACTGGTTGCTGTAGCAGCGGCCCCGGCGGCTGGTCTTCCCTTCCGTGGAGCGGGGGCTGCCCGCCAGCTGACTGGGGGGGCAGCCCGTCTCCCTGCTTTTAAGATCAGCATTCTTGGCGGGTTCGGGGGTGGTTTTTCGGGGATTGTCCCATGGAGGCTGCCATCTCTGCCGCCTCTCTTGCGCCCTAGTGGCGGGGGCAGGTGCATCCCGAGAGCTCTGCCTTTGGTTCCCAGCCTGGAGGGGGTGGGGATGAAACCATGGGGCAGATGAGAGACAAACCTGCTGCGTTTGCAGTGCAGAGGGAGAGGGCACAGATAGAGGAGACCATAGCTGGTTTGCTGTGGGGAACAAACATTTCCAGACCCCAGATGAGATTGGTGGACAAGGTTTCTATTTCCCTGCTGCTGGCATGCCTCAGTGGTTTTGGGAAAAGGAAGCGTGTCACCACCCGTGCTGCCATTGTACTGGCAGCAGGGTGCAAGCCTGTGGGAATGCAGAGCCTGCCTCATGGGTTTGGCCTGGGCCGTTGGGCTCAGGAAGTTTTTGGGCCAGGGCCAGCATTTGGCCTCTTGGTGTTACTGGGGGTTGAGGTTTCTCTTACCGGTCCTGGTCCCCCTTTGTGGGCCAGTTTTGGGGTTCCTGGTCCATCATGGGCCAGGGCCCCCAGGGCCTTTCCTTCTCTGGCACTGCTCTGCTCTGCTGCTGCTCTTCTCATTTTCGATCAAAAAAAAAAAAATTAAAAATTAAATAAAAAAGATTGAAAATAACGGGCAGCAGCTCTGAAGCACTGAAGCATTGAAGGGCCAGAAAGGGACATTCCAACGTTGTTCAAATTGTTTGAAATTGTTGTAGGACTGTCAATGGTTTTTTGATAACTATTGATGGGACTCTTTTGCAGCAAGTCTGTTTTCAGGACCAAAAAGGACTCTCAGATGTCCAAAAGAAACAACTTCAGATCTTGGACTGTTCCTGAAACCCAGCTGCTTGGACTTGAATTCTCTTTGCATTGTTTTTTGCGTTTTCCTATATTGTAGGATTGTTTTAGTGATTTGTTAGTATTGTATATTTTACAGGTGAAGACATTTCCTGTTCATTTCACATCAGCATTTTTCTTTTAGTTTATACAATTTAGAAAGGTGAGATGTCGCAGACATTTTTTCATAGAAATCCTTTCTTTCACATTTGTCCATCTTCTGGGAAGCAGAGCCCCAGAAGAAGAATGTAAACAATTGTTATCAGCTGCTGTGAAATGTAGCAGGTGTCCCTGTGATTAGCTCATCTTCCATGTGTACCATTAAAGGCCAATCACAGGAGCAGCTCAGGGACAGATTCCCTGGACACAGAACTTTGTTATTTCATTCTTTCTATTCTATTCTTAGCTGAGCAGCTCTCTGCAACTTCTCTTCTTATTCTTTTTAGTATAGTTATAATGTATTATATATCTTATATCAATAAATCAAGCCTTCTGATCAAGAAACAAGATTCTCGTCCTTCTCTCACCACAGTGACCGTCTAAGGTCACTGTAATATCATCTCTCAGGCAATAGATGGGAGAAAATTCCCTGAGAGAAAGGAAAAAAAAAAAAGAAGAAAATCCTAACCTCCAACAGTGGAGAATAGTGAAATCCCGTATTTCACAATAATTTAATTAAAAACCCTGCTGCAGTAAAATTTCAGTTTGCAATGCTAAAAAAAGCTGTAACCACAAAAAAAGAGAGAAGTTTGAAGGTTAAAACACAATTCACTGTGCCAACAATTCAGAGCTACAGATGATTATTAACCTCGGAATTTCACACCCTCCCACTTCAACATGAAAAATCAAGTTGGACACATGAAAATCAAAAGCTTATGCAAGTATGGTAGCTGTGATTTCTAGTTTTAACTGTGTTAATTAAAGCTACTATTCCTAAACATCCAAACTGACTACCTTGATAGCACCCAACAACCTATCAGAGCAGTGTTGTGATTTAGGAATGTTATTCCCCAGTTAAGTATTCTCACTAAAAAAGTCCAAACAACGCCACTTGCTCCCTCCCCCCTCTGCTTCCACCTTGTGTCAGGATGGGGAATTAGACGCAGTAATAGGAAAAGACCACAGGTTAAGAACAATTTGCTGGAAACAGCAATGAGATAAAGAAATTATAACAGCAACAATATTAATAACAGGATGTACAGGGGAGGCAAACTATTCACATGTGATTTGCTCACCAGACAGAGCCTGGCAATACCTGACTGACTGCCATGCTATGCAACCCTGAAGGGACCCCTTCCCCCATCTCCAGAAAATGACATGAGGTGGTATAGAATGCACTCCAGGTCCTAGCCAGGCGCCCTCCTGGCTACTGCAAAAATTAACCCTCTCCTGGCTGGAACAAGTACATTATCCACCCCTTTTCCTATACACTCTGCATCATGCTCAGATCCTACACTTTCTAACTGATGTTGTGCACCGATCGTGGGAGGGGCAGTGGCACCGGTCACAAGTGCATTCCAATCCCCTTTTGCTTTCGGCACTCGTGCCAAGAGTGGCCGTGTCCCGACTCAGCTGCTGGCAGGCAGGATCCCAGTTTGGCCACTGGCTGGGATCCCGGACGGCCAGGAGTGTCATAAACGAATTTACCAAATTCAGGAATCGTATAATTATCTTTATTATTATGCAAGCAAGAATAAGCAAGGTTCAGCGCTGGGCGGCCAAGAGTCCCTGCTCCTCTTAGGCGCACGCCTTTCCCCCTTTAAAGTTCGCTTTTTATTGTCCTTTTTCTCCGGATTCCTGGATGACGTTGTCGTGGGGTGACAGCCTTTATCCCAATATCGTGTGTTGTGTCTAGCAGCTGTGCCTTCCCCCCCCCCCCCCCCCGGCCGTCTAGGTGCGGCGGGATGGGGAAGGGGGGGGGGGGGGGGTGTGACCAGACCAGGCACTTTTGGCTTTTGGCTTTTGCTGCTTGGCTTGGCTAGCCGCTGGCTTGCTTGCTTGCTTGCTTTCTGCTTTTGCGCTGGTTTTTTTTCCTTTTCTTTTGTTCTCTCTCTTTCTTACCCTCCCCTGAAGATACTGGAACGGCTCCGGACCTGACCTGAGAGCTCCAGGACACCTGAAGCCTGCTAGAGAAGCTCGGCCCCCTTCACAACACAGTCTGGTCCATTTTCTTTTCTTTTCTTGTGTTGGGGAGTGTTCTTTTGTTACTTGTAAATAAATAGGTTTTGTTTTCCACTTTGCTCCTCCGAGAAATTCCTTCCCAAACCCGGTGTTGGGGGAGGGGTGGTTGGAGGTTTGTTTGGTTTTGGGGGGCTCCCTTTTGGAGATTTCCCCTAATTTGTCCTAAACCAGGACAATATATTTTTTGGTGCATTGGCCGGGAAATCGGAGGCCAAAAACAGTGGAAAAAAAACCTATAACAATAATATTTTGGTTTTGGTTGTTTTGTGGGCATATTGGTGATTCATAATGTCATTTGGAGTGGAAGCTTGCTGGTTTTTCTGGTCCCTAGGGGTTTTTGAAGTTTTAATATCTTTGTGGTCCCTAGGGTTATTTCCCTACCCAAAAATAGCTCTGGTGTTGTCCCTAATAAGTAGCTTTTGTAAGCGGGGGGCACTAACCAGAATAATCATTGTGCTGGCCTTATGTGTGATGATGTGTCGGATAACAATGCTGGACTTTATTTCAGGAATGTATGGATTGTTGTCATGGCTGTGTACTCAGTTTGATTGGGGAGAAGAAGAGGAAGGGGTTTTTCAGCCTTTGTCTTCCTTCTTCTCCTACAAATTGTTGACATCTCTATTAGAAAATACTGAATTTCCCCTGAGTTTGAAAGAAACCATCTTTCTGGCATTTAATTTATTAAGCCTTTTCTATACTGTCTGGAGTGTATATAAAACGAAAGCTGAGATTTCTAGAGGGGTTAGAGAGACTCCTGATTCAGGAGTAAAACAAAGCAGGAAAAATCTTGACTGGAGTGGGAAATGGGAGGATATGGGCCAGACTTTAAAGGAATTTTCTGATCCTATAGACTGGGACTTTCCATCTGATCAAATTCAGAATCCAGTCGAGGTGGCAAAGTATTTGAGGGAGAAGTGCCATGGTAATACTAAGGAAGAAAGGATTACTGCAGTGAGCTGGGCCTTGGCGTTTGTTTACCGTACTCTGCTAGATACTGTGGAGCAGCAGATAGCAGAAAGGGAACAGGGAGATAAGTTAGTTACTATCCCAGTGACCCAGGCTGCAGCTAACATCCCAGGCTCCAGGCTAGTAGCTGAATCAGACAATAGGCCCCAAACCATGGCTGTTGCAGCTAATACAAGAGGTGGAAAGTGTAAAGGCAAGACTGATCGGAAGGTGGAGGATGATGAGGATGATGCGACCGATCAAAAGGTGGAGGATGATGACGATGATGCAGGAGAAAGACCCTCACCAAAATCAGAGGCCACATCAAGGGGCACAGAATCTGGAGCTAATATTGACTCCTTTTCTCTGAAGGACCTCAGAGGCCTAAGAAAGGATTACAGACGACAACCTGACGAATCTATAATTAGTTGGTTAGTCCGCCTTTGGGATGCTGCAGGGGAGGTTATGATTTTGGATGGTGCTGAAGCGAGGCATTTGGGATCCCTGTCACATGATCATGTCATCGATCAAGGTATGATGAGGGGGGCTAACCCTCACAGCCTCTGGGAACGGGTCCTAAGAAGCGTAGCAGAATGATACCTGTGTACGGATGATCTTTATATGCAGCAGACACGGTGGAAGACCATAGAACAGGGGATCCAACGCCTGAGAGAGATGGCGGTGGCAGAGCTCATTTTCTCAGATGACATAACAACTAGGAATCCGGACCTGGTACCATGCACTTCTGTAATGTGGAGGAAACTTGTGCGACTTGGGCCACCTGAATACGCTTCTGCCCTAGCAATAATGAAGCGAGATGATACATATGAGACTGTGCTCGATATGGCAAAGAAGCTTCGAGCGTATGCAGATGCTGTGCATGGCCCAACTCATGCCAGAATTGCAGCAGTGGAAACCCGACTGCAGAAACTAGAGGACAAAATAGAGGAGAATCATAAGAAACTCCAGGAAGAGATTAAGGAGGACCTTATTCAAATCTCAGCCGTACAAATTAGAAGCCCTGGTGTCCAATGCCGGCGCTCCTTTGATGGGGAGAGAAGGTACATCCCACGGGCTGAGTTATGGTTTTTTCTGCGTGAGTCTGGAGAAGACATGAGAAGATGGGATGGAAAACCCACCGCTGCTTTGGCACAACGGGTGCGTGATTTGAAGAAAAGAGAAAGTATCACCAAAAACATAGCAGCTCCGGTCGCTCGTAGCCAAGATGTTAAGTATGACGATGACGATGACATGTCCGATCCCCTTGAAGGAACTTCTAAGGCATATGCCCAAGGAAAGAAGGACAATCTGGCTTAGAGGGGCCCTGCCTCCAGCCAGGAAGAGGCACGGGAGAACCAGATTTTTTTGAAGGTGTGGATCAGATGGCCTGGCACATCAGAGCCACAAGACTATGAAGCATTGGTTGACACTGGATCACAATGTACCTTAATGCCATCGGAACACGTGGGGACAGAACCTGTTTCCATTGCTGGAGTGACGGGGGAATCACAACAGTTGACTTTGTTGGAAGCTGAGGTGAGCTTGACTGGGAAGGAGTGGCAGGAACATCCGATTGTGACTGGTCCAGAGGCTCCGTGTATTTTGGGCATAGACTTCCTCCGGAATGGCTATTACAAAGATCCTAAGGGATTCAGGTGGGCTTTTGGAATAGCTGCAGTGGAGATAGAGGGTATTAAACAATTGAATACCTTGTCTGGACTATCAGAGAACCCATCTGCAGTAGGACTCTTGAAGGTAGAGGAGCAGCGAGTGTCAATTGCCACCTCAACAGTGCACCGCAGGCAGTACCGGACGAATCGAGATGCCGTGATCCCCATCCACAAGATGATTCGAGAGCTGGAGAGCCAAGGGGTGGTTATTGAAGTCGGAGGGAGACGACCCACCTTGCATTGGTCAGCATCGACTCCCCTTTATTCATCAATCAGACACCTTTTATAACAGTGTTAATTCACTTCATGCATATTGCAAAATCTGAGCTCACAATAGGTCAGAGATAACATACCAACCCCTCCTTATGTTTCCAGTACCAAGATTTGGGTTCACAAAATTATTCTTGCTTTCCCAAAACAGCCAAAGATAGAACATCCACTTGTTATGAGAAAGTTGCCTGAGAACTCTGATATGCAAGGTTCTCAAGGCCTTCATGCTTGTCACTTTTACCTGTAATTAAAAATAACCTGAGAACCTCTGCTGTTCACAGAAACAGGCTGTGAGAACCTGTCCCTCACAGCTGCCTTCCAAGCCATCCCTGAAAAAATCTCCAACAGGTGGTCAGTAAAACCCACTCACCCTTTAACAGCCCTATCTGGCCCGTGCAAAAATCTGACGGAGAATGGAGATTGACTGTAGACTATCGTGCCTTGAATGAAGTGACTCCACCACTGAGTGCGGCTGTACCGGACATACTGGAACTGCAGTACGAGCTGGAGTCCAAGGCAGCAAAGTGGTGTGCCACCATTGATATAGCTAACGCGTTTTTCTCCATCCCTCTGGCAGCAGAATGCAGGCCTCAGTTTGCTTTTACATGGAGGGGAGTGCAGTATACCTGGAACCGACTGCCCCAGGGGTGGAAACACAGTCCTACCATCTGTCATGGACTGATCCAGGCTGCACTAGAAGAGGGTGAGGCTCCAGAACATTTACAATATATTGATGATATCATTGTTTGGGGGAACACGGCAATAGAAGTGTTCGAGAAAGGAGAGAAGATAATTCATATTCTCCTGGATGCCAGATTTGCAATTAAGAAGAGCAAAGTCAAGGGACCTGCCCGAGAAATTCAGTTCTTGGGGGTGAAGTGGCAGGATGGACGGCGTCAGATTCCTGTGGATGTTATTAACAAAATCACTGCTATGTCCCCACCAACTGATAAGAAGGAAACACAAGCTTTCTTAGGTGCTATAGGTTTCTGGAGGATGCACATCCCTGAGTATAGTCAGATTGTGAGACCCCTTTATCTGGTTACCCGCAAGAAGAACGGCTTCCATTGGGGCCCTGAGCAGCAGCAAGCTTTTGTCCAGATCAAGCAGGAGATCGCTCATGCTGTAGCCCTTGGTCCAGTCAGGATGGGACCAGATGTGAAGAATGTGCTCTACTCTGCAGCCGGGAGCCATGGTCTGTCCTGGAGCCTTTGGCAAAAGCTACCTGGCGAGACCCGAGGCCGACCATTGGGATTTTGGAGTCGGAGCTACAGGGGGTCTGAAGATAACTATACTCCAACAGAAAAGGAAATCTTGGCCGCCTATGAAGGAGTCCAAGCCGCCTCGGAGGTGATTGGTACAGAGGCACAACTCCTTCTGGCACCCCGACTACCGGTGCTGGGATGGATGTTCAGAGGAAAGGTTCCCTCTACCCACCATGCCACCAGTGCTACTTGGAGTAAGTGGATTGCCCTCATTACGCAGCGCGCTCCAATTGGGAAGTTAAATCGCCCTGGGATTCTAGAAATAATTACAAGTTGGCCCGAAGGTGAAAGCTTTAGTGTCGCAGATGAGGAACAAGAGCCAGTGACCCGGGTTGAGGAAGCTCCGCCATACAATCAGTTGCCAGTAGAAGAAACACATTACGCTCTATTCACTGATGGTTCTTGTTGCGTCATAGGGATGAAACGGAGGTGGAAAGCAGCTGTGTGGAGTCCCACTCGACGGGTTGCAGAGGCTACTGAAGGAGAGGGTGAATCCAGTCAATTTGCTGAAATCAAAGCTATTCAACGGGCCCTAGGTATTGCAGAGAGAGAGAAGTGGCCAAGGCTCTATTTGTATACCGATTCTTGGATGGCAGCCAACGTTCTATGGGGATGGCTGAAGAGATGGAAAGAGGCCAACTGGCAGCGCAGAGGAAAACCAATTTGGGCTGCGAAAGAGTGGAAGGATATCGCTACTCGGTTAGAGAAGTTACCTGTAAAGGTTCGCCATGTAGATGCCCACGTCCCCAGAAGTAGAGCTAATGAAGAGCAGCAAAACAACCAGCAAGTACATCAGGCTGCAAAGATAGGGGAGTTGAAGATAGATCTCGACTGGGAGCATAAGGGAGAGTTATTCTTAGAATGATGGGCCCATGATGCCTCAGGCCACCAGGGTAGAGATGCCACCTATAAGTGGGCACGAGAGCGAGGGGTTGATCTAACCATAGACAGTATCTCTCAGGTTATTCATGACTGTGAGACGTGCGCTGCCATTAAGCAGGCCAAGCGACTGAAGCCCCTCTGGTATGGGGGGCGGTGGTCTAAGTACAAATACGGGGAGGCCTGGCAGATTGGTTATATCGCACTGCCTCAAACCCGCCAGGGCAAGAGCAATGTACTAACCATGGTAGAAGCCACCACAGGATGGTTGGAAACCTACCCTGTGTCTCATGCTACAGCCCATAACACTATCTTAGGCCTTGAAAAGCAGGTCTTTTGGAGGCACCGCTGGGTCCGTCTTCTGCGCTTTCTCCTCCGGTTGCTAGGGGGTCTTTTTCTGCCTTCTGGTGGTCGTGGGATGAAGGCCCCAAGTCTTCCTCTTTGGCCGCTTTCCTTATAAGGCATATCTATAAGTCTAAATTCTACAAGCAAAGCAATTCTTGCAAGGTTAATAATTGTTACCAGATGTGGTGGTATCTAGTTACAGAGGGTCTCTTATACCTATGGGGTGGCATTTGCAAACCAAGCCATTCTAGCGAAGTTAATAATTGTTACCAGATGTAGCTGTATCTAGTTACAGCAGAGTTTGTGAACAAAGCAATTCCTACCAAGTTAAAGGTTTTACCATACGTGACTGCACATAGGTATCCTTCTGAACAAGAGCTATTTAGCTATTGTTTTATAATTTAAATTATCTAGCTATTAATGAACAAATGTATTGCGACTTATTACAATCCCCCATTTCTCTTTTTACCAATTTTGTTCATTAAATCTTTTTAGCTCCCTCCTAGAAAGTGCTAAATGGTCTATTTCATCAGTTAAGCTCTGTGCATTAATTATACATGCTAATTTCTTTAGCCTTTCCATCATATTCCAATTCATAACAAATTGAACTGCTGACAAAATAAATCCTAGTACAATCAGAATTTAAAGAACGACAATGGGATGGCACATACTGTTTAGGACACCTGTGGCAGTAGGTGACCATCCGAACAGCGTATCCCATCACCTATGATTGCTGTCTTGCTTCACCCTTTCTACTACCTGGTGTATTTTCTCTACATCACGTTGAACAGTTACTAGGGTCTTCTGTCCGCTTTTCTTGATTTTCTCAAGAATTTTGATCAGGTCCTGGTGGAACAACAGTTGTCTCACTAGGGTGAAGTCCATCCCAATCGGGGTGGGCATTAGCTTGTGAATCAGTGTGTAGTTAGATTGTAATGGGTGGTGAGAGGTAACTGTAGCTTTGCAAGTGGTGTCACACCCTGTAATCTTAGTGAAGTTACAAGCACAGAAGTTTGAGTGATTCTTTGCATCCACCATATTATCTACTAGCACAAAATCACAGAGAGTTCTAAAACACGTGCACCCATTGCCTATGTATATAAGAACTGCTTTAGAAGCCTCGTTAGGGCGAATCTCAAAATGGCAAATGTTTTGCTCTGTGTCCAAACAGATATCTTGAGCTATAATTACATTTCCTTCACAGATGAACCCCAATTGTTCTCGTACAATACAAGATTCCAAGTCAACAGTTTGCCATTTGTCATCAAACTGACGGGCCCATCCTCTATGTTCTGTAGGATAGAAGACAGCTCCGTTGTGGTTTATTCCTAATGCAATGACAGGAAAAATTAGATGTACAGAGGCATTTTGTATGGTCAAGACAAAGGCAGTGACTGTATTAGAAATAGGGTTGTAGGTAAAATTCACCAGTTTCCACCAGGATTGGAATTCCCTTTCAAATTCAGTGGCGTTGTCCCAGATTATTTTCCGAATTTCTGTGGGGAAATTGCCTTCCTCGCCCTCTCTTATAATTGCAGCAAAGACTGACTGCATCCATAATTGTGCCTGGATACAGCTGAGGGCTAAGGAGACATTATTTTGTGTGGCACCAAGTGCATCAATCACCAATTTGTGATCGTTCACATTTACTGTTTCCCAATTTGGCAAAATGTTTGACAACATCCACTGGTGTGTCCCCAAAGCCAAAAGAGATGACCTCAGTGGTTGCTGTAATTTGGACAGATCTCTGGCTGTAGCAGCCAGTTTGTTCATTAGTACCTCCGAATCGATGCTATTCAGAATTCCCAATCCTGTACCTAGAACACCAGTCACATCTCCAAGTTTCCTTGTTTTAAAAGAGCTGCATTTCCTGAGCCAAGTAGTCCAGCCTTCAAAGGATGTTTGCAAAAACGGAGAACAAGCTGGCTGGATTTCTGAAACATTGGTCTGCATCAGCAGTTCGACCTGTTTGAGACACCATGCTGGATTGAATAATATTTGTTGTTGACCAGTTTTTCTGATTATATAAGGTCCTATTTTGAAAAGTTTTGGTGTAAGTGTGACCGGTGGTGTAGGTGAAACGGTGATAATGTGAGGTTTAGTAGTGGTAGATTGTGTTTTAGTATCTATTATGAATTTAAAAGAAAGGCTCTGTGTATCTTTTGCCCAGAGACAGACTACCTCTGCTGTGTGAGTTAATGTGAAGTTTTGCCAGCAGTCTCGTGCTGGGTATTCACAATTTATTTGTTTATCCTCCTGACCCATGGAAACACTGATTGAGATTGCGTTAGTATAGTCTGATCCATTAACCATTCGACATCCAATATTAATTTGTTCTCCCATTACTCCTTGAAGCTGCCAAGTTTTTCTGCCTCTTCCATTCGTGTTTGGCGTACGGCAGACCGTCATGCAGAACTAATGTTAGTAAACTTAAACCTGTGGTATTTCCCATAGATCCGGTAGATTGCAAAAAGACCTGAGACCAGTCAGTGATCAGGGTCCGTTTGACTAGGATCATGTTCCTTTTGTAAGGCTGATGAGGGTTTCCCCAGGCAGTCGGGAAGCTCAGGATTATAATGATAAAAATAGCTCACCAAGCAGGGCAGGGTCCTAGCAAAAAATTTCGTTCACCTTTTATAATCATATCTCTTTTACCTGGAGCATTCCTGTGCTCCATTCCTGTTCCTGTGGCCCGTTGCTCTCCCCCACTACTCCTTACCTCTCTGCCTCGCCTGCCAGCCCGGGTGCATCGGTCTGCAGGGATCATTATCTTCTCGGCAGCAGGGGTAGTCTTCAGGGGGTGCATTATTTGGGCTATCCCTTTGACTCTTGCCCCCACTCCTAAGGGCAGGCTGCCAGGCCTCCAGGCAAAGGATCTCTCTGATTTTTATGGCAGACTCTCTGCCGTTCCTAGTGAGCTTTACAGGGTCTGAGTCCCACTGTCTGGTTTTTTCCTCAGAGCCTTACGGGCTCGTTTCTTATATATTCGGAAGTAGCGATGTACAGTACTATCCCAATTCCGGGGCTCAACTTGCCACTCTATGGGGACATGAATCTTTTTCCCTTTACACACCTGGTCTAATATCACAGTCTGATTTTGACAGATGATCCTATATGATTGGTGATGTATTGCCCAGGCCAGGGCCCAATGTCTCCTCTGCTCTATATTTTCAATTAATGCTATTGCTTCCCTATAAGGGATTTCTCTTTGTCCTGGGGCTGTTGCAAATTTGCTTAGGGCCGTGTGAGGCTTTTCCCTCCTCCAATCCCAATCACAAGTATGACACCAGATACCCCCACCTAATTGTGATTGGAAAACCCACCATTTGAGCCTGCATCCCCCGCAAAATATTTTTATCCATGCCCTACAGTTGGGATCACCATATTTAATGCACCCAGGTCTGTTAGACAGTGGCCGCCTTTTCTCAGCAAGGACCTCAGCCACTGATATCAGATCATCCCATGTGTGCCAAATAAGAGGACACTTCAGTTCCTTTTCTACCCTTTGAATATTGTCTCTGACCAGTAGCTGCAGTCGGTGTTTCTCCCTCTCAGTCATTCATATTACCAGTTGATAGGCGTTCTTATGTTTTCCGAAGAGTCAGTTGTAGATCTCCAGGGCGACTGGTCACCTCCCAAGGGGTGTCTGCAGTGATGGGTCCTTTCACTCGACTGGCATGTGTCCAGCCTTTTTCAGCAGTTCAGATGGCTGTTTCTGTGGTAAACAGGCCAACATAGGGACCTTCCCATTGGGGTATTAGGGAGGTCTCTTTCCAAGTTTTAATTAGGACTTTATCTCCAGGTTTAAGCTTATGCATTGCTATATCCAAAGGGGATCTTTGTACCAATAGCCCTTTTCGTTTTAATTCCTCCCTTCGTTTCATTAGCTGTTGTATGTAACTCTGAATTTGACTATCTTGGATACAGGGATGGTTTCCTGGTAGCTCTAAGTCGTAAGGCATTCCATAGAGCATTTCAAAGGAAGAGATTCCTACATCCGTCCTAGGTTGGGTTCTAATGTTTAGCAGCGCCATGGGTAAACATCTGACCCACGACATTTTAGTTTCCACCATAAGTTTAGTGAGTTGCTTCTTGATTTCTCCATTTGGCCTTTCTACCCTCCCTGAGCTTTGATGGTGCCAAGGGGTATGATATTTCCATTTAGTACCTAAGGCCATGGTTACCTCTTTCAGTACTTTATTTGCAAAATGGGGGCCTCTATCAGAGTCTAAGTTTTCTACTAGTCCATACCTAGGGATTATTTCTTCCAGCAAGGTTTTAATCACCAGGTTTGCAGTAGCCCATGATGTAGGATATGCTTCTACAAAGTGGGTTAGATGATCTACCAGTACCAATAAGTACTTGTACCTCCCTACTTTCGGTATCTCGGTGAAATCTTCTTGTACATGTGAAAAAGGTCGGTGTGCTAATTCCCTTCCTCCTGGAATCCTTTCTCGAGCTTGATGCCTATTAACCCTCTGGCATGTTATACATCCCCTAACTACTTGTTTTGCTATATCATAAATTCCTATACACATATACTTAATAGTAAACTGATCTACTAAGGCTTGGGTTCCCCAATGAGTTTGTTCATGCAACTGCTGCACTATCCTCTGAGCCATAGATTTTGGCAGCACTTCCCTATCGTCTGGCAATTATCAAATACCCTCATTCTCTTTTATTCCCATTTTGTCTAATTTCTCCTTTTCCTGGGCTGTGAAGCTCAGGACACCAAATCTCTCATCATCTCGGGTTCTCCTTATTCCCTGCTCCTGGAATTTTCTGAGGGCAGCTTTCTTTGCTTCTCTGTCTGCTATATTGTTTCCTCTGATCAGATGGGAGGGACCCTTTTGATGTCCTTTAACATGTACTATTGCTATTCTCTTTGGGCCTCTTAACGCTTGTAATACCTGAGTAATTAGTTCCCGATGTATTAATTCTTTTCCTTGGGAATTTAATAACCCTCTTTCTTCCCAAATTTTTCCAAAAGTATGTATCACTCCAAAGGCATACTTTGAGTCCGTATAGATGGTCCCAACCTTAGCTTCCAAGAATTTCAGAGCCCGCAATACTGCATAAAGCTCACAGGCCTGGGCTGACCAACTAGGACTCAGAGGTCCGGATTCTATGATTCCTAAATTTTCACCTCCCACAATGGCATATCCAGAGATTCGCTTTCCCTCAACAGCCCTAGAGAAACCATCCACAAATAGCTTTTCTCCCTCTTCCAGCTCTTCTTCTTCGAGATCCGGTCTAATTTTTGTTTGTTTCTCTATGCTATGTAAGGAATCATGAGTTAAATTCTCCTGAGGATCTCCAAGCAGGAATTCAGCAGGGTTTTGCAGAGAGGTGGTTTCAAGTATCAACCAAGGGGATGACAGTAAAATGCCCTCGTATTTCAAAAGTCTGGAGTCTGTTATCCATTTCTCTGCCTTTTGTTGCAATACTGCTCGTATATTATGGGGGGTAAAGACTCTCAGTTCTCCTCCATAGGTAATTTTGAGAACTTCCTCCACTAAGAGGGCTGTGGCTATTATAATCTGCAAGCATGTTGGCCATCCCCTACTCACTGGATCCAGTATATTTGAAATATATGCTACTGGTTTTCGACTGCTAGCCCAGTCCTGAGCCAGTACCCCAAATGCTACTCCTGCCTCAGTATTAATGAACAAATAAAAGGTTTCCTAACATCGGGGAGGCTTAGCACCGGGGCATTAGCCAATTCCTCTTTTAGTTGTTCTAATGATTCATCATCCTTTTCAGTCCATTTAATCAAACCTTCAGTAGTTCGTTTTTCATACAAGAATTTTACCTTGCCACTAAAGTTTTCAATCCATTGTCTGCAGTATCCTACGAGACTCAATAGCTGTCTGATTTGTCTCTTATTTCTTGGGGGAGGAAAGGAGAGGATTCCCTTAACCCTCTCTGGATCCAGTGTTTTAGTTCCTTTACTGAGTCGGTGTCCCAGGTACTTCACTTCTTCTTCTACGAATTGCAATTTATTTTTGGATACCTTCAGCCCCTGAACGCTCAAAAAGTTTAAAAGCTTAATACTTTCTTCCCTAACTGATTCCTCACTCTTTCCAGCTATTAACAGATCATCTACATATTGAACAAGGGTTATTCCTGGATTTGGGGTATAGGTTTTCATTATCTGTTCTAATGCATGCCTAAATAAATTCAGGGACTCAGTGTATCCCTGTGGGAGCACGGTCCACCTTAGTTGTTGCTTTCGGTGGGTATCGGGATCTTCCCATTCAAATGCAAAATAGTCTCTACATTCTTCCTTCAAGGGGCATGCCCAAAAGGCGTCTTTCAAATCTATAACACTATACCATTGGTCATCAGGTTTCAATTGACTGAGCAATGTATGGGGATTAGCTACTACAGGGAACCAGGCAATAGTTCTTTTATTTATTTCCCTTAAATCATGTACTAGTCGGTATTTTCCATCTGGTTTTTTTACAGGTAAGATGGGGGTGTTGAAGGGAGACATACAAGGTTCCAAGAGCCCTTGTTGTATTAACCGTTCTATTTCTGGTTTTAGCCCCCTTCACCCATCGTCTGACATGGGATATTGTTTCATCCTCACTGGGATTTCTGGGTTTTGGATGATAACTGTGAAAGGCTCTATATTCAGTCTTCCTGCTGTGTCAGGGATATATCAAACCTCTGGGTTTATCTTCTCCTCGTCAGTGGCCCGTAGGGGGCACAGTCTGACTTTCAACTGTTTTTCTTCAATATTTATATTTATTCCTAATTCCACCATTAAATCTCTACCTAATAAATTGTAATCGGCTTCAGGGACGAGTAGCAGGGATCCTACCCCTATTTTTTTCTCTGATTCTATTAAGACATCTTTAATTACAGGAACCTTGAAGGGTTCCCCTTTTGCCGCAATAACCTGTACTGTTGAAGGCGAAATCTTACATCCCGGGGGCAAAGACTGAACTGTTGATCTCTCTGCTCCTGTATCTACAAGGAAGGTTGTGGGGGTTTGCTGGGGACCCACTTTAAGTTTTACCAAGGGCTCTGATGACATTTGAGTCCCCAATAAATAGAGCCCTTGAACCCCCTAATCCTCTTTGAACATTTTCTCATCCCTAAGCCTCTTTCGACATTCCCTCTTCATGTGTCCTTTCCCACCACAGTAGTAGCACACCGTTCCTTCTCTCCCCCCAGCTGGGGGCCCTCCTAAATCCCGGGGACCCCTCATCATGTCATTTCTTTCCCATGGCGGAGGGTTGTTTCGCTGCCCCTCCCTGACTGCTGCCACCATCATCCGAACTTGCCTTTTATGTGCCTCTTCCTCCCGTCTAACATATACTTTCTGAGCCTCCCTAAGCAATTCATCAAGTCCTCTGTCCTGCCAATCCTCTAACTTTTCTAATTTCTTTCGAACATCCTCCCACGATTTAGCTACAAACTGTGTTTTCAGGAGTGCTTGCCCCATAGGCGTCTCTGGATCCACCCCTGAGTATAACTGAAAACTCTTCCTTAATCTTTCCAACCATTCAGTGGGGGTCTCATCCTTTCCTTGGCACTCTCTGAATGCCTTGCATATATTTTGTCCCCGGGGCACAGCCTCTCGTATGCCCTGGATTATGATGGTTCTTAAGTCCTGCATATGACCACGATGGTTGGGGTCCTGATTATTGCAATTGGGATTTTGCAAGGGCCATTTGACATCAGCCGCAGGACCTTGAACATGCTGGGCATCCCAAATCCTCATTCCTGCCCTTCTAATCATCCCTCTCTCCTCTGTTGTAAATAGTATGCCTAGAATGGACTGTATCTCTACCCAAGTATATATATTTGGTCCCAGGAACTGATCCACCCTTTCTGCTACTCCTATAGGGTCTTCTAATAATTTTCCCATCTCTTTCTTAAACTCACGGACATCTCCTGAGTTTAAGGGGACAGTGACAAACCCCATCCCAGCTTGAGATCCCCCTAATGCTATCTCCCTAAGAGGGAACAACCCACTGTTCTCTCCTTCCTCAATTACTGTCCTCATCTGACTCCGAGTACGCCTCCTGTAATTTGGGGAGTCTGTGAGCTGCTGTTTATCAGGGGCTGATGCCGGAGGAATGTTTGGAAGGGATATAGGGGGGGCTGGTGGTGGTGTATATGGGGGAGGACAAACAGGAATCTCTTCCTCCACTCGGGACTTTTTCTTTCTATCTTCCTCCCCTTGGCTTCCCTTAAGGGAGAGCAATCTAGTTATTTGCTCATTACTTCCTACCAACCACAATTTACCATAAGCACTCTCCTCCAGGTTTTCTGGCTCTTTGGAATTCACATAGATGTTCAGGGCTTGACAGACCCAGTCCTCGGAGGATCCGAAAACGGGCCAGTATATATTTCCTGAGTCCAGTTTCTTACCCTCCCATACTACCATGCAATAATTTATCATTTTTGCTTCATCCTTCCCTTTTCTGGAGGGAAAATCATCCCAATACGTAATCATTAATCCTAACGGACTATCCTTAGGTATTGGGGGTAACCGGGGGCCCTCCCCCATAGGGTCAGAAGGCTTGCTTTCCTTCTGCCCCATCTTCCAAGGCACCTCCATGCACACACACACACCCCCCCCTCGGTCGTGGCTCGCTCCCTCGCGGGCTACGAGAAACACACTACTAGAGGGTCCCTCTTGCCTCGTCCGCAATTGGACGTCTCATTCACTGTGCCTTGGGATTCCAACCCCACCCGAGCCGTTCACCCGTATACTCACGCGTCCTGCGTCGTCGCTCGGATCTTCGTGCACAAAGTTTACAGGGTTACCGGTGTTTCCTTGCTTATTCTTGAATTTAGGTTCATCGGTCCAGAGGGGGGGGCTGATTGAGAAGACCAGGGCCACCAAAGGGGTGGGGGCGCCCCCCCCCCCCGAATTCTCAAACCAACCCTGTCTCTCGATTGGAGTCATGGCACCAAATTGTCATAAACGAATTGACCAAATTTAAGAACCGTACAATTATCTTTATTATTATGCAAGCAAGAATAAGCAAGGTTCAGCGCTGGGGGGCCAGGAGTCCCCGCTCCTCTTAGGCGCATGCCTTTCCCCCTTTAAAGTTCGCTTTTTATTGTCCTTTTTCTCCCGATTCCTGGATGACGTGGTCCGTTTTCTGCGCTTGCTCCTCCGGTTGCTAGGGGGTCTTTTTCTGCCTTCTGGTGGTCGTGGGATGAAGGCCCCAAGTCTTCCTCTTTGGCCGCTTTCTTTATAAGGCATAGCTATAAGTCTAAATTCTACAAGCAAAGCAATTCTTGCAAGGTTAATAATTGTTGCCATATGTGACGGTATCTAGTTACAGAGGGTCTCATATACCTATGGGGTGGAATTTGCAAACCAAGCAATTCTAGCGAAGTTAGTAATTGTTACCAGATGTAGCTGTACTTAGTTACAAGGGGGGAGTTTGTAAACAAAGCAATTCCTACGAAGTTAAAGGTTTTACCATACGTGACTGCACATAGGTATCCTGCTAAACAAGAGCTATTTAGCTATTGTTTTATAATTTAAATTATCTAGCTATTAATGAACAAACGTATTGTAACTTATTACAAGTGATTTTTATCCTCTCTTTATAAAATTGAAAACTCTCACATTAGAAATTGAAAAGAAAGTGAAAGAAAATACAAATAAATCTTTCCCAGTTCCTCCTGAAACCCCTGCTCCAGTAGCCCTTGTTCCTAAACCCCAGCATCCCGAACCGAGTGAGCTTGGGGGAGCAAACCAACTGCAGCAAGTGCACTGCTGCCCCCACATTGTGGGTCTCCCTAGCTCCCCACATCTTCCCCGGTACCCCTCTGGCTCTAGCAGGACTAGCTACCCTGCCAGAGCTCCTTCCCAGGACCCTAATACCTCACCCCTTTTACCTGTAGAAAAACCTGTAGCTCGTCCCCCAGATTCCTCACCTCACCCAGAGTCACAGAACGGAGGATGCCACATAGCTCTGCCTCCATTTTGTGGTTCTTCTCCCCATAATCCCTTTCTCCCTTACTCCCTTCCCCGTTACCAAGAGTCACAAAATGGTGGATACCACACGGCTTTGTCCCATCTTGTGGCCCTCCTTCTACTTCCCGTAATCCCTTCCTCCCTTGTCCCCTTACCCTGTTTTAAAACCCTCAGTTGTGCTCTAGCTTCTCCTCTGGTACCCATCCTCATAATACCCTAGCTTTGCCCCCTGTATCTCCCTCTGCTCCACCCCCTGATCAAACCACTGCCCGTCTCGGTGCTTCTGATCCCTGCCTTGGCTCTGCCCCTCACCCTTCGGGGCCGTCCCTCCCACCTCCAGTTTCCCACGCTCCTCCTTCCAGTTCCCACAGTACTGTGGGTAAAAGGAAGGATGAACTAAAAGACCAGATGTCAGACGACAGCAACCCAGTGATCTTTGCAGTGCCCATTTCTTACAGTGTCCTGGGGGTGACATTATGATGCTTGTATCCCCATTCATATGTTCTGTGCCTTTAAGACTGTCTCTGAAGAGTGAAAGTTTTGTTTGGGTTTCTCTTATCAGGGACACAGACAGGCAGTACATAGGGCTGTTTTCGCTTTTTTTATTGGCTTTCTGCTTTGCTCGCTCTCTCTCTGCTCTCGCTTCTGCTTGCTTTTGCTTCTGCTTATTAGCTAGTTTAGCTAAACAGTCCAAATTCCTTCCTGGACTGTTTCTCCTCTCCTTTTTCTTTGACCATCTCGAACCTGCTCCGGACTGGTACCTGGAAACACTGAGGGTTTGCACCGTTTGGCCTGCAGCAGCTGCCCCAGCGATGGAGGGACTAACAGAGCAACAACCCCTGAAAGAGACTTTCTGATTTTGTCACCTTTTTCAGAGCGGTGTCATCCGGTATTGTTCATTTTGTGTGCTGGGGGGTGCTGCGCCAATAAAATAAACAGGTTCTTTTGACTTCTCTCTGAGGAATTCTTCCCGAACTGGTTGGGGGGAGGGGCCATGTGGGTTTGCTTTCTGGAGAGGCCCTCCTTTGGAGATTCTCTATCAAATTTGCCCTAAACCAGGACAAAATATTGGCTCCCAACATGGGGGCTCGAGAGAGTGAAAAACCCTGTTTTGACTGCATTTTGGTTGCTATTACTCTGTGTTCATTTAAATCAGCTAATAGCCATGCTTTTTGAATTCACAAAGTCTATTGGGGTGAAGGTTTGCATGCATTTCTGGTCCCTAGGGGTTTTTGAGATTTTAATATGTCTATGGTCCCTAGGTTTATTTTCTTATCCAGAAAAAGCTTTAGTATTGTCCCTAATACGCAGTTTTTATATCAGAGGGGCAGTGACCAGAATAGCTTTCCTGCTGGGCTTGGTGGCAATGATTTGCAAGAAGTTTATAAACATGCTGGGGTCTGCTCCAGGTATGAATGGTTCATGGCTATGGTTATGCATCCAGTTTGTTAGAGGAGGAGCAGCAGGGAATGAGGTTTTTCAGCCTCTGCTTTCCTTCTTCTCCTATGAATCAGTTGCATCACTAGTGAAGGATGTTCAGTTTCCCCTCAATGTTAAAGAAACCATCTTTCTGGTATTCAATCTGGTAACCTTCCTCTATACAGTCTGCTGCATCTCTAGAATGAGGGCTGAGATTTCTAGACGGGCTGATGAGACCCCTGACTCACGAATAGACCCCACTGTGGAAAGTCCTAAGTGGTGTGGGAAATGGGAAGATATGGGCCAAATCCTGAAGGAATTCTCTGACCCTATAGTCTGGGATTTTCCCCATGAACAAATTCAGAACCCAGCTGAGGTGGGCAAATATCGGAAAGAGAAGTACCAGGATGAGCCTAAGGAGAGGAAGGTCATTGCAGTGAGCTGGGCCCTGGCATATGCTTATCTCACACTGCTAGATACTGTCGGGCAGCAGACAGAGGCAGGGGGGCAGGGAGATAAATCAGCAACTATCCTGGTGACTCAGGCTGCAGCTAACACCCCAGGCTCGGAGCCAGCAGCCAAACCAGATAGTGAGCCTAAGCCAGCAGCTAAACCAATGGCTGTCGCTACCAGCACTAGAAGTGGGAAATGCACAGACAAGACCAATCAACCAGTGGATGATGATGATGAAGGAAAAGGAACCTCAATGCCTCCTGACATAAAATCATGATTCAAAGCAGCAGGTGCAAGATCAGATGCAAATATTGAGTCCTTTTCCCTGAAGGACCTTCGTGGCTTACGGAAGGATTACACTCGACGACCTGATGAATCCATAACTAGTTGGCTGGTCCGTCTCTGGGATGCTGCAGGCGAGGCTACAATTCTGGATGGCACTGAAGCCAGGCATTTGGGATGCCTGTCACAGGATCCTGTCATCGACCAAGAAATGATGAGGGGGGCTAATCCATACAGCCTCTGGGCACAGGTCTTGAACAGTGTTGCACAAAGATAGCTGTGTGAAGATGATCTCTATATGCAGCAAACTCAGTGGAAGACCATAGAGCAAGGGATCCAACGCCTGAGAGAAATGGCCGTGGCTGAGATTATCTTCTAAGATGATGTAACAACTAGGAACCCAGACTTAGTACCATGCACGTCTATGATGTGGCGAAAACTTGTACGACTTGGGCCACATGAATATGCTTCTGCCTTAGCCATCATGAAGAGGGATGAGAGGGATGACACTGTGCTTGACATGGCAAGGAAGCTCAGAGCATATGCAGATGCTGTACATGGCCCGACACATGCCAGAATCGCAGCGCTAGAAACACGTCTGCAGAACTTGGAAGATAAGATAGAGGAGAATCATAAGAAGCTTAGAGAGGAGATTTAAGAAGACCTTCTCCAAATTTCAGCAGTACAGATCAGAGGTTCTGGTATCCAAGGCAGAAGTTTCCCAGATGGTGAGAGAAGGTACACCCAACAAGCTGAGCTGTGGTTCTACCTGCGTGATTGTGGGGAAAACATGAGAAGGTGGGATAGGAAACCGACTGCTGTTCCGGCACAACGGGTGTGTGAACTGAAGGAAGCCACCAGAAGGAAAGCAGCTCCAGTCGCCCGTAGCCAAATGGCCAGGTATAATGATGATGACATGTCTGATCCCCTTGAAGGAACATCCAAAAAATATGCTCAGGGAAAGAAGGATAACCACACTTAGAGGGGCCCTGCCTATAGCCAGGTAGAAGGATAACCAGGCTTAGAGGGGCCCTGCCTATAGCCAGGTAGAGGCCAGGGAAAATCGTGTCTTCTGGTCTGTGTGGATTCGTTGGCCTGGCACATCGGAACCACAAGAGTACAAAGCTTTGGTTGATACTGGTGCACAATGCACATTAATCCCATCAAGACATGTGGGGACAGAGTCTGTTTCTATTGCTGGTGTGACAGGGGGATCCCAGGATTTCACTTTGGTGGAAGCTGATGTGAGCCTAACGGGAAATGAGTGGAAGAAGCATCCTATTGTGACTGGCCCAGAGGCCCCATGCATTTTGGGCATAGACTACCTTTGAAGTAGGTATTTCAAAGACCCAAAACCACTCAGATAGGCATTTGGAATAGCTGCTGTAGAGACAGAGGGCATCCAGCAATTGAACACCTTGCCTGGGTTGTCTGAGAATCCATCTGCAGTAGGATGCCTGACGGGAGAAGAGCAACGAGTGCCAATTGCCACTTCCATAGTGCATCAATGACAGTATAGAACCACTCGAGATGCTGTGATCCCCATCCATAAGATGATCCGAGAGCTGGAGAGCCAAGGGGTGGTCAGCAAGACCCACTCACCCTTCAACAGCCCCATTTGGCCTGTGCAAAAATCTGAAGGAGAATGGAGATTGACTGCGGACTATCGTGCATTGAATGAAGTGACTCCACCACTGAGTGCTGCCGTGCCAGACATATTAGAGCTCCAGTATGAGCTTGAGTCCAAGGCAGCAAAGTGGTATGCCACTATAGACATAGCCAATGCATTTTTCTCCATTCCTCTGGCAGCAGAATGCAGGCCTCAGTTTGCCTTCACATGGAGGGGAGTGCAGTACACCTGGAACCGACTGCCCCAGGGGTGCAAGCACAGCCCCACCATCTGCCACGGACTGATTCAGGCTGCACTAGAAAGGGGTGAGGCTCCAGAACATCTGCAGTATATTGATGACATGATTGTGTGGGGGAACACAGCTGTGGAAGTGTTTGAAAAAGGGAAGGAAATCATCCAGATCCTCCTGGGAGCTGGTTTCACCATTAAAAAGAGCAAAGTAAAGGGACCAGCTGGTGTGATTCAATTCCTGGGAGTGAAGTGGCAAGATGGACGGCGTCAGATTCCTACAGACGTCATCAACAAGATCACAGCAATGTCTCCACCCACCAATAAGAAAGAGACACAAGCTTTCCTAGGTGCCTTAGGTTTTTGGAGGATGCATATTCCTGAGTACAGTCAGATCGTGAGCCCTCTCTACCTGGTCACCCGCAAGAAGAACAATTTCCATTGGGGCCCTGAGCAGCAACAAGCCTTTGTCCAGATCAAGCAGGAGATTGCTCATGCAGTAGCCCTTGGCCCAGTCAGGACAGGACCAGAGGTGAAGAATGTGCTCTACTCTGCAGCCGGGAACCATGGCTTGTCCTGGAGCCTTTGGCAGAAGGTGCCTGGGGAGACTCAGGGTCGACCACTGGGATTTTGGAGTCGAAGCTACAGAGGCTCTGAAGCCAACTATACTCCAACAGAGAAGGAAATCTTGGCTGCCTATGAAGGAGTCCAGGCTGCCTCGGAGGTAACAGGCACTGAAGCACAACTCCTACTGGCACCCTGACTACCAGTGCTGGGGTGGATGTTCAAAGGCAAGGTTCCTTCCACTCACCATGCCACCAGTGCTACATGGAGCAAGTGGATTGCTCTCATCACTCAGCGCGCCCGTATAGGTAAACTGAATCGCCCTGGGATTTTGGAGGTCATTACAAATTGGCCCGAAGGTGAGAATTTTAGTGTCACAGATGAAGAGGAACAAGAACCAGTGACACGTGCTGAAGAGGCTCCTCCCTATAACCAACTGCCCCCAGAGGAAACACGCTACGCTCTTTTCACTGACGGTTCCTGTCGCATCGTAGGGATGAACCGGAAGTGGAAAGCAGCCGTATGGAGTCCCACAAGACAGGTTTCACAAGCTACCGAAGGAGAAGGTGGATCAAGCCAACTTGCTGAACTCAAAGCTGTTCAACTGGCCCTGGACATTGCTGAGAGAAAGAAGTGGCCAAAGCTCTACCTCTGCACTGATTCATGGATGGTAGCCAATGCTCTGTGGGGATGGCTGGAGTGGTAGAAAAAGGCTAACTGGCAACGTAGAGGGAAACCAATTTGGGCTGCTGATGAGTGGAAAGACATTGCTACCAGGGTAGGGAGGCTACCTGTGAAAGTCCGCCATGTAGATGCCCATGTACCCAAGAGTAGGGCCAATGAGGAGCACCAAAACAATGAGCAGGTAGACCAAGCTGCAAAGATAGGGGTGTCCAAAATAGACCTAGATTGGGAACATAAGGGAGAGTTATTCCTAGCTCGATGGGCCCATGATGCCTCAGGCCATCAGGGCAGGGTTGCCACCTATAAGTGGGCACGAGACCGAGGGGTGGATCTAACCATGGACAGTATTTCTCAGGTTATCCATGACTGTGAGACGTGTGCTGCCATCAAGCAGGCCAAGCGAGTGAAGCCCCTGTGGTACCGTGGGCAGTGGTCCAAGTACAAGTATGGGGAGGCCTGGCAGATTGACTACATCACACTGCCCCAGACACGCCAGGGCAAGCGCTACGTGCTGACCATGGTGGAGGCCACCACTGGATGGCTGGAGACCTACCCTGTGTCTCATGCTATAGCCCGGAACACCATCCTGGGCCTTGAAAAGCAAGTTCTGTGGAGACATGGCACCCCTAAGAGGATCGAGTCAGACAATGGGACTCATTTCAAGAACAGCCTTATCAACACCTGGGCTAGGGAACATGGCATTGAGTGGGTGTACCATATCCCCTACCATGTACCAGCTGCAGGAAAGGTAGAGAGGTACAATGGACTACTAAAACCCAGCTGAAAGCTTTGGGTGGGGGATCTTTCAAAAACTGGGATCAGCATTTAGCAAAGGCCACCTGGTTAGTTAACACCCGAGGTCCCACCAACCGAGCAGGTCCTGCCCAGTCTGAGTCCCTGAATGTAATAGAAGGAGACAAAGTCCCAGTGGTACATATCAGAGGTTTGTTAGGGAAGACTGTGTGGATCAATTCTGCCTCGAGTACAGACAAACCCATTCGTGGGGTTGTCTTTGCTCAGGGACCAGGTTGCACATGGTGGATAACGCAAAGAGATGGAACGACGCGATGTGTACCTGAGGGAGATGTGATTGTGGGGTAAGAATGATATGCAATATCACTGTTCATTGGATGTTACTGCCATTGTCTGTACATTAAACCATACAGACATGAGATAGAAGGAAATGTGTAAGAGTTGAAGGTCTGGGCAAGTGGAAGATGGAGAAGGAAATGTGTAAGTGTCGAAGGTCTGAGCAAATGATAGATGGAGCTTTAAGTGAGTAAAGTGAAAGGGGGAATCCTGCAGCTCTGTAATATAGAGCCTGGATTCAGTGGTGCAGTGTGGGGATGTGATGAAGGCATGATGGGTGTTGCTTGTAAATTTTGGGGGAACAGATGGAAATTTTGTATGAATAATGCATGATGTGTGGTAGTATGTTGATGATATGGGGATAAGGGGTGGAATGTCCTGAGATGACGTTATGATGCTTGTATCCCCATTCATATGTTCTGTGCCTTTAAGACTGTCTCTGAAGAGTGAAAGTTTTGTTTGGGTTTCTCTTATCAGGGACACAGAGACAGGCAGTACATAGGGCTGTTTTCTCTTTTTTTTTAATTGGCTTTCTGCTTTGCTCGCTCTCTCTCTGCTCTCGCTTCTGCTTGCTTTTTCTTCTGCTTATTAGCTAGTTTAGCTAAACAGTCCAAATTCCTTCCTGGACTGTTTCTCCTCTCCTTTTTCTTTGACCATCTCGAACCTGCTCCGGACTGGTACCTGGAAACACCGAGGTTTTGCACCATTTAGCCTGCAGCAGCTGCCCCAGCGATGGAGGGACTAACAGAGCAACAACCCCCGAAAGAGACTTTCTGATTTTGTCATCTTTTTCAGAGCGGTGTCATCTGGTATTGTTCATTTTGTGTGCTGGGGGGTGCTGTGCCTGTTAAATAAACAGGTTCTTTTGACTTCTCTCTGAGGAATTCTTCCTGAACCGGTTGGGGGGAGGGGCCGTGTGGGTTTGCTTTCTGGAGAGGCCCTCCTTTGGAGATTCTCTACCAAATTTGCCCTAAATCATGACACAGGGGAAAGCGTCCCAAGTGGGCACCTCTTCTCTACAACAACGTTAAAGAATTATTTAAAATCCAGAAGGAGGTTGGTCAGTCAAGTGAATATTTTAAAGGCTTTCTAAGGACCACCCTTTTGGCATATGTCCTAGTTCTCGGGGACCTGAAAGAAATATTTTCCAGCCTATGTGGTCCATCAGAATATACGCTATGGATGAAAGCCTGGCAGGATTGACTTACCAACCTCCTTCCGACTTTATGGGACAATGAAGAAACAGCAAATGATGAAGGTGACAAACCCTTTTATATAGAACATCGTGGGAGGGAGGGTGAGTGGGAGCAACCCACAGCTCAGGCTGAAAAAAATCCCTCAAGCAGTTGTAGAAATAATTAAAATAGAGGCAGAAAAAGCTTTTAACCTCCTACCCACTAAAGATCCTTTGCCCAGTCTTGTCTCCTTAAAACAGTGACCTGATGAGGCATTTCTAGATTTTTAGACAGAGTCAGAGAAGTGATAGGAAGGGGAATCCCTGGACCAGATGCCCAAGATGACGTCATCATAGACCTCCTAACCGAAGGTGCCCATGAAGACTGCTAAAGAGTCATCCTCAGTCTTCCCTCATCACCACCACCATCACTTGCCTTAATCATGGAAGAATGCACCAGGAAGGCGAGAGTCCCTCAAGTAGAAGAACCGAAAAAGTCACCAACACTCAACTACCTTCCATCTCACCACGGGTGTCAAAACTATATCCCTGCTTTCACTGCAGGCAGAAAGGACGTTTTATAAGGGACTGTCCCTATCTGGGGAGAACCCCCCCGATTCCACCAAGAAGGGAGTAGGGAAGGGAGCATGATGAAAATAGACAACAAAAAACCTAGCGCCTGAGCACGATTCTGCTCCACGCAATGAAATAAATGGGGCAGGGCGCGAGGATGATGATGATGATTGTGCACCATATCATATTAATACCCAATCTGTGATGTTTACCGACTCTAGCTGGAAAGTACTTTATGTGGACCCAGAGCTGGAAATCACATTCTGCAAATGGGTCCAGTCTCGCTATGGGCGGGGATGTGAGTATCTTGCCATAGGGGACACAAAGCATACATCCTGTGAGATCGAGATTGCACCGGGACTTCTACCACCTATCATGGAGTGTCTTGTTCTCATGGCACGCTGTGTCCATCCCCCTCTCTTCCTACCAAAGGGCCAGGTCATCGCCCAGGCCATTCCAGTGCCACAGTGTTTATGGGACGAACTGGACCTTTCAGTTTATTATACTGAAGTAGTAGGAGAGGAGAAGCCCCTCATATGGTGCAGCCTTAAAAGTGAGGGGCACAATGTCCAACTTCAAGGGATGATAGACACCGGGGCAGATGTGAGGGTCTGATACCGAATTTTGCCCCAAAAGGCGAGAATAACTGCCTAAGAGACTCAAGTAAGTCAGCATAGACAGGAGGTATTTTATTACGACGCGTCGGAGAAATCACAAAAGGGATTTCTAGCTATCTCATGACAGAAGCAGGCTTTTATACAGTCTTGGGTGCAGGGTTACATCATATCATATACATAATCATGCATATTCATAAGAGGCGTGGTGTGGGCGGAGCGTGAGCGGAGACATCTATTTTGAGGATTATTCTTGGTGGTCCTTCCGGTGCCTTCATCGCGGGCAAGGGTCTTCTGATGAGTCTTCCTCTTTAAACTTTTGAACTCCTATCCTAATATGGTCAATTCCCGGTGTACTTGGCTTGGTTCCCATGGCTTGGCACGGCTCTTAGGGTCAGTTTGACATTGTTAGCTCTGATCATGCTTAGCTCGTCAATTCCCTTATCCCTATCTCTCTTTATTGTTTGCCCTGCTTACCAAACTTCAAACAGAAGGATCCACCAGGATTGCTTCCGGATTAATGAATAACCTGTCATACAGCATTATCAATAATTCCAGGATTGCTTCCGGATTAATGAATAACCTATCATACAGCATCATCAGCAATTCCTGAATGTGGATGGGGGCGAATCCCCTTGTACCTAACATGAGACCACCCGCCGGTGATATGGGATATGGCTGTAGTGTTAGGGGTCGCGTGAGTAGCTAATAGGATGGGAATGGGATAGGACTGCTCAGGGTTGATTTTCAGTCTGTGGCTCTGCCTAAGCATTTTGATAACAAAGTTATGTTCTTGTGCAGTAGTAAAATGCTGATCGGATGGGCAGTTTGGGGCTTCAGGTCATTCCACCGCACAAATGGCCATCACAATGGGAATTGCAGGACATGGACTGCAAGGTTTTAGGTGTAGGGGGCACACAATTTGCGAAACAATCAAAGATCATCATAAACTATTCAGGGCCTGACAGGCAATTGGCAAATATACCCCCATTCGTGCTGAACACCAAGTTTACCTTATGGCGGAGAGATTGCATGTCCCAATGAGGGGCCAAATTAGAGCTGCTGACCCCTCAGGGTTATTAACAGCAGCCACTGAGAAAGAGCACCCTACTCAGAAGTTAGATTGGCTAAGTGAAACACCAGTCTGGGTAGATCAGTGGCCACTCAGTAAACAGAAATTAAAAGCACTCAATAAACTTGTGGAGGAACAGTTGGTCAAAGGACACATCGTAGAGACCAGCAACCCTTGGAACTCCCTGGTATTCGTAATCAAAAAGCCGGGGAAAGACAAGTGGCGATTCCTTCACAACTTGAGAAAAATTAATGATGTAATTGAGGACATGGGGTCTCTCCAGCTGGGTATGCCATCCCCATCAATGCTCCCTCAAAACTGGCAATTGGCAGTCATTGACATTAATTTTTCCAAATTCCCCCACACCCAGCCGATGCACCGCATTTTGCCTTCTTGGTTCCTTCCATCAACCGAGAAGCCTCAATGCGAGGTTACCATTCATGTGTTCTTCTTCAAGGGATGAAGAACTCACCCACCGTCTGCCAATGGTACATTGTCAGTCTTGTCCCCAGTGTGTGCCAAAGCAGGCGAGTGCATCATCTATCATTACATGGATGATGTACTCGTATGCGCCCCCGACAACAACACACTCACACAGGTTCTTGATGATACTGTTATTGCTTTGTCAGCAGCAGGATTTGAGTTAAATCATGAAAAAGTGCAGAGGCTTCCACCCTGGAGATATTTAGGCCTTGAAACCACCAACCACACAATAACACCACAGCAGTTGGTGATCAAAGATGAGCCCAAAACCCTGTGAGATCTCCAACAACTGTGTGAAACCTTAAATTGGGTGAGACCCTGCTTGGGCCTAACCACAGGTGAACTGTCTTCTCTTTTTGATTTGTTAAAAGGGGGTATCATGGTTTGATGCTTTTCAAACCAGGATACTGGGGGAGGAGATGGATGCCCCGAGGACATTAAACCAAGAGGCACAGGCTGGGCTAGAAAGGATCCAATTAGCGTTGGAAAGTTGGCAGGCCCACCGCTGCTGCCCCGAACTCCCTTACAAATTCATCATTTCAGGAAAACTGCCACACTTGCATGGGTTGATTTTTCAGTGGAACAGAGGTCAAAAGGACCCCCTCTTGATTATAGAGTGGGTGTTGCTTCACCACAGTCTGCCCAAAAGCATCACTTGGCCACAAAACTCATGACCCAGCTCATTTGAAAGGCCAGGGCACGTGTGTGGTTGCTTGCGGGGTGTGATTTCACATGCGTTCACGTACCAATTCGGCTGTCCACCGGAAGATTAAATAATGAGACTTTGGAATACCTACTGAGAGAAAATGAGAACCTTCTGTTTGCCCTAGACAGTTACGCTGGGAAATTGACCATTCACCAACCAGGTCATAAACTGTTTAATAGCAAATTCCATCTAATGCCAAGAGAAATTCAAAGTCGTAAGCCCCTCAAGGCTCTAACCATTTTCACCGACACGTCCGGGGGTTCCCACAGGTCTGTAATGACTTGGAAAGACCCCCAGACTCAGCGGTGGGAAACCGATGTTAAAATCATTGAAGGCTCCCCTTAAGTAGCTGAATTGGATGCTATCGTTAGAGTCTTTGAGAAATTTCCTGAACCTATCTATTAACATCGTAACTGATTTGGTTTACGTGGCAGGGGTGGTATCTAGGGCTGAGCACATGGTGCTCAAAGAAGTCTTGAATCCGGTGATTTACAAGCTGCTCTCAAGATTATTACAGCTGGTTTCCCACTGAGAGCAACCTTTTTACATCATGCATTTCAGATCACACTCTGATTCCCCAGGTTTCATCGCAGAAGGCAACCTCAGAGCTGATGCCTTGGCCGCACCGTTGCAACTGGCTGACCAAGGAAACGACTTCCATCGAGCCAAAATTAGCCATCAGCAGTTCCATCAGAATGTTTCTGGTCTGGCCCGCCAATTCCATCTACCGTGTGACCAGGCCAGAGCAATCGTGGCCACATGCCCACAATGCCAGGGGTCCACATTACCATCACTGGGGGCAAGGGTAAACCCCAGAGGTCTCCAAAGTTGTGAAATCTGGCAGACTGATGTAACCCATGTACCCCAATTTGGCAGATTTAAATATGCCCATGTTAGTGTAGATACCTTTTTTAGTGCAGTCTATGCCTCAGCCCACACAGGGGAGAAGGCTATGGATACACATAATCACATGATACAGGCCTTCTCCGTGTTGGGGATTCCAAAAGTCATTAAAACCAACAATGGGCCAGACTATGTCTCCAGGGCATTCAGTAATTTCCTGCTTGAATGGGAAATTGAACATCAAACTGGAATTCCATACTCCCCCACTGACCAAGCAATAATAGAAAGAATTCATCAAAACCTGAAACAAACCCTAGAACGCCAGAGGGCTGACACCAAGCTATTATCTCCCCAGCTCAGGCTTTCAAAGGCACTGTTCACCCTTAACTTCTTGAACTGTTCCTTTGAAAGTCTAAACCCACCGGTAGTGAGACACTTTAATAAAAATCCCATGATAAAGTTCAAAAGAAACCCGCCAGTGCTAATAAAAGATCCTGAGTAACAGCAAATCCAAGGGCCCTTCGACCTAATCACTTGGGGGCGTGGGTACGCTTGCGTGTCCGCACCCTCTGGTCCGAAGTGGATCCCATGAAAATGGGTTAGGCCATACCTATTAACAGAAAATGACCACCAAACTATCACCCTGTCACCGTTGGAGGACCCAGCCAATGTGGCTGTAGCCTCCAACCTAAAGAAGAAAAAGGAACAAGAACACTCAGAACTCCCATATCTCTTTTCTTTATTCCCTGATGAAAGTTGTTAAATTTCCCTAATGTGTTTTCCTTCTTTTATGTTCAAGTGACATCTGTACCAGACAACATGTGGAAATAGCTGATCATGTTACTCCTGGTGTTCCTGCAGTCCCAGAATTTCAAGGTGTGGATTGTCCCTCAACCGAAGCAAAATGTATGGGTAACCCTTGCTCATGTGCTACAGTGAGACCATCAACGTCTATCAATGGCCTCAGCCGATAACCCGATGTCAACCTGCCTAGTAGGGGTCACATTTTGATTAGATCAATACCCTTCACATCTCTAGTCCCTTGTAAACAGTACAAACCAAAATCCTCCCCCAAATCTCAAAAAATACCTCGTTATTAACAATCCTTTGGTTTTGTGGAGCAAATGGTCCTCCAGTCTGCCCCAACTGGAAAAGGAGCCCATAGAATTTGAGTTGTTAGTTTCAACAATAGTCCCTTTTTGTATTAATTTCCCTTATAAGCCTGTTTTCACCACGAAACTTATATTTCCATTAAGGTTTATCATAAAGAATTCCAAGCAGCCCTGTGGTGTAAATCTATTATCCAGTTACCTCTCACCTATTCCTGTGGGTGCCTCGCACCCCTGAAACTCCCAAAATGAATCTTCTTTATTTGTGGGCAAGGAGCCTGGGTGGGGATCCCCTCTCGTCTTATAGGAGGTCCTTGTACCCTTGGTCAGCTGTCCCTGTTTTGCCCCCACTAAACCCAAACTGTTAATTGGAAATCTAAATTAAATAATTCGGTCCCTCAAAAAGTTAAATGCAGCACAATACAATTAGATGAAAACTGCCATCCTAAAGTAGAAATTTGCTCCAAAAAAACAAAAACAGCTGTGTCTATATTTCTACCGTGGGTAGCAGCTGCAAAAGCACTCCGGGAATTGGGACATCTCGAGTGCTGGGTGGTAAAACAGGCCAACTTAACATCGACAGCGATCAGCGACCTCCTAGAAGAAGAAGAGGTGACAAGGAAGGCGACTTTACAGAATTGGGCAGCCATTAATTTTTTGTTGCTGACACATGGGCATGGGTGCCAAGAGTTTGAGGGACTGTGCTGCTTCAACATCACTGACAAAAGCCAAAGCATCCATGCCTTGATCAATAAGATGAGAGACCTTGTGCAAGTGATGAAAGAGGACACCGGGAACTGTTTTTCTAACATCTTTAAAGAATGGGGTTTGTCCAGATGGATGTCATCTGTCATCAAAGACATTTGTTTAGTTGTTTTAATTGTTTTTAATTTCTGTTGTTATTGGCATTTGTAAAAAACTGTTTGTTAAAACTGTTACCAGCTCCAGCCAAGAACCTTTTCCCTCTCAGTGATGGTGGGAAGAATCTGGAGTTTAGTTAACTGCCACTGCCATCACCCCCACAACGCTATCATAAAAATTAAATAAAAAAGGGGGAATTGTGGTTGTTGCAGTGTGCTGTAATAGCCTGTTTTAAACTTCCGGGTCCCTTCCCCAGGTGTGCCAATACCCCTCTTCCCCTTCCCCCCTCGCCCCCTGCTGGGCTGTCAATCAGTTTTAACATCCCAGCAAGGCGTCGTGTGGTTCGTCACTTTCAAAGGATGCCCCTCAGGCCCAGAGGTCATTGGCCTGTCTAGCTGTCATCCTCCCCTGAGACCCCGCCCCTCCCACCTGGTTGGTGGCTCACCTGTCCCCTCCCCTTCCCCTGCCCCGGGAGCTTAAAAGGTGAATCAGGCCATGCGATCGCGATTCTGTTGGAGCTGTTACTACGATTCAGACCTGTGTCACCATGGAATAAAGCTCTGGATATCAAACCCTCCAGCAGAATCCGTCTCCTTTGTCTTCACCTTTGCCTGAAGCCTTCTTCCTGAGGTAAACGGAGTTCCTAACAAGCCTGGACTTGTTCAGCTGCTCAGCTGCAACTACCAGCAAGCTAAAGGTGTCTCTGGGGTGATACACCACAGCTGCCGCCTTTGGCCTAGCAGCAAGGGTCAGACTGGCCCATGCACAATCTACTTGGTAATGTTGGGAATCATATTCCAATATGTGGTAGTGGGGATTTGGGGATCTCTCCCTACCTGTGTCAATTTTGAGATGTTTGGTCTATGTCTGGGGTTGTTTGTTCCATGTCAGTTAGAATAATTCCACATTTTTCCCTGTTTCTCCCCAAAGATCCCGCATCTCTCCTGCCAGCTCTAAGACATTCCAGGAAATCTGTTAGGACATTGAGAACTCAGAATTGTTTGCATTTTGAAAATTGTCTAATAGGCGCTTTTGATTGCTTTTGTTATTTTGTGTTGATTCAATTGGTTCTTCAGAGAAACTTTCGTAATATAAAAAAAAGGGGAGTTGTGAAGGCCCTGGGGGGGCATCCCCTAAGTTACATCCCATTGGCTCCTCCCCCTGTTCCTATGTCTGTTCCTATGTTCCTGAGCCACTCCTTCCCTCTTCCATAATTGGCCCTTATCTTTGTAATGCCCTGAGACCAGGGTCAGCCCCCGGGCCCTTGGAGAGAGAAAGCTGGACCCTCCATGTGTGTGTGTCTGGGATCTGAACATCTCACCACATGGATAAATTAAACATCTGTGGATATTATGCAAAGGCCCTTTTTTGCTTCTTTACCTTGGACTTTACTAGCAGCAATTCAGACTGCTACAGTTCCAGGTGTACTGGATGCCTGTCCTAGGGTGAGTTATGATGCTTGTATCCCCATTCGTGTGTTCTGTTTATGCTGGATATTATGTTCTCTACCTTCAAGTCTGGCTCTGAAGAGTGAATGTTTTCTTTTGTTTTTGCTGCCAGCCACTCCCCCACAGCTGGCGGGACACACAGATGGGGCAGTACATAGTGCTGCTTTTGCTTTTTGCTTGGCTTTTCACTTTGCTCACACTCTTGCTTCTGCTTTCCTCTTGCTTTTTGCTTCTGCTCATTAGTTAGTTTAGCTAAGCAGTCCAAATTTTTCCTGGACTGTTTCTCCTTTCCCCTTTTTTGGACCTACTCAAACCTGCTCCTGACTGGGACCTGGGAAACACCAAGAGTTTACACCTTGTGGCTGCAGCAGCTACCCCAGCACCGGAGGGACTGAAAACAGAGCGACCACCCCCAAAGAGAGATTTTCTGAATTTGTCGTCTTTTTCAGAGCAGTGAAAGAGTGGTGACATCTGGTATTGTTCATTTTGTGTGCTGGGGGGTGCTGTGCCTTTTAAATAAACAGGTTCTTTCCACTTCTCTCGGAAGAATCCTTCCCAAACTGGTTGGGGGGAGGGGCCGTGTGGGTTTGCTTTCTGGAGGGGCCCCCTTTTGGAGGTTTTCTCCCAAATTTGCCCTAAACCAGGACAATTCTCCAGGCAACAACAGACAGAACAAGAGAACACAGTCTCAAGCTGCGCCAAGGGAGATACAGGCTAGAATTAAGGAGGAAGTATTTTACAGAAAGAGTGGTCAAATACTGGAATCATCTACCCAGGGAGGTGGTAGAGTCACCATCCCTCGAAGAGTTTAAAAAAAGACTGGATGTGGCACTTGGTGCCATGATCTAGTTGAGATGTTAGAACATGGGTTGGACTCGATGATCTTAAAGGTCTCTTCCAACCTAGAATTTCTGTGATTCTGTGAATTCCCCTCCAGGTAAAAGCAAACTGTGGCCTGCACTCTGCTGCTAAAGGAATGGAGAAAAACACATTAGCAATGTCAGTGGTGCACCACTTTGCCGCCTTGGATTCCAGTTCATACTGAATTTCCAGTATGTCTGGCACAGCAGCACTCAGTGGTGACTTGACTTTGTTCAGGCCACGATAGTCCACTGTCAGTCTCCACTCTTCACTGGACTTATGCATTGTCCAGAGAGGGCTATTGAAGGGTGAGTGACTCTTGCTAAACACTCCCTGGCTCTCCAGTTCATTAATCATCTCATGGATGGGGGTCACAAAGTCCTGATTAGTGTGATATTGTTGACAGTGCACCATTGTGGTAGCAATTGGTACATGTTGTTCTTTGACCCTCAGAAGTCCCACAGCAGAAGGGTCCTCTGAGACACCAAGAAAGGTATCTAGCTGTCTAATTTTCTCTGTCTCCAAAGCAGCTATCCAAAAAGGCCAATAATGCTTTTTCGGGCCCTTGAAATACCCTCTCCTTAGGTTATCTGTGCCAAGGATGCACACGGTCTATGGGCAAGTCACAGTGGGGTGTTTTTGCCATTTGTTCCCTGTCAGGCTCACTTCAGCTTCCAGTACAGTCAGCTGTTGGGATCCTCCTGTCACCACAGAAATAGAGATGGATTCAGTCCCTACATATCTCGATGGCATCAGGGTACTTTGTGCACCGGTGTCAACTAAAGCCTTTTACTCTTGTGGATCTGATGTGCCAGGCCATTGGATCCACACAGTCCAATAGATTTGAATGTCCGTTTCCTCCATCTGGCCAGAGGTCTTTAGTCCTGGTCATAGTACTTGTTGCTCATTTTTTGTACATATGACCTGGATGTCTTTTCAAGAGGATCACAAGTGACATTAGCCCTCTGTATTGGGTCTGACTGAGATAGAGTTCATTTTTCCTTAGCACCCCTCACAGTTCTGTGCTTTGCATTGGTAGTGTTTTGGCTACTGCTGAACAATGCTGTCCCTCTAACATTCCTTCCCCCCCATCAAGGGGCTGGGAATAGGTGTGGCAGCAGCTCTCTGGCCACAGAGAAAGAGACAACTTTCCCAGGCATCGTCCTGGGGAAAAGTCTGAGAAGATCAGAGAAAAGAATGAGAAACAATTCTTATCTTCATTTGCTGCACCTGTTGTTGTGCACATGTGGAATGTGTTAAGGAGATTTGTTTACCAAAGGGTGGTTTCTTATTTAGCCAATGGTGATGGTGTTTGGATTGGTGGACCAATTAGGTCCAGGTGTGTTGTAACTGTCTATAAAAGCAATGGGTTTCTTAATAATGACAATATATAATAAAGAGATTGATCAGCCTTCTGTGAATCATGGAGGCAATGCTAATTATTACCTGGTCAGGGACGCCCTGCGGTGACAAGTGGGCAAGATTCTGGGCGGGGACGTAACCAGGTAAGCTGACCCAAATTAACCAAAGGGATATTCTATACCATATGATGTCAGCTCAGATATAAAAGCTAAGGTAGGGAAGAGGAATGAGGGGGGCATTTATTTATTTATTTATTTGTGATTCTACAATGTTTGCTTTCCAGAGCAACTGTTGCATGTGTTGAAGCGCTGCTCCCTGGGAAGAGGCTAAACAGTGGCTCACTGATGGGAAGTAGAAATTAACTTTTCCCTTTGCTGATGTGCATGCAAACTTTTGATTGTTTATTTCTTTGCTTTCGTAAACTGCCTTATCTAAACCTCCTAGCTGTTTTCTATCTTATTCTCCCTCCCCTGTCCCACTGGGAAAGGGAGTGATAGAGCAGCTTAGTGGGCACCTGGCCAAGGTCAAACCACTACACCCTCCTCTTCTGTCTGAGGACTTGCCCACTGGAAACTGGAGCAGCATTTATCTTTGAAGGATTTCTTGCAGTGCTTGTTCTTACTCTCAGCTCACATCCCCATGCTGTTAGGGCAGAGGTGGGTTTTCCATTCCACTTCTTCATGTCCTCTCTGTGGCCATGTAGGTAAGACCACAAGTGACCTTGTGATGTGTACTCTTTCTGTTGAGCAGGGGGGCACTTTCTCCCAATAGCAGAAACTCTTTGTACTAGTAGGGCATGGAACACTTCTTTAAATTGCTGGTAGTCCTCTAAATTGATGGATGTCCTTGGACAGTCTTTACACAGGCAAGACACAAGCCCATATAGGGTAAGAGATACTTTTTTCATATTGCTGGAGTTTGTTAACCAAATTACCCACTCTTTGTTCTCTTTCTTTCATTGACATCAATGCCAATAAGTAGATGCATGACAATGGTACTCTCCATAGGAATTTCTGCTTCACAATTTGTGTACACTTGACCATATCTGGATTTATAGGGGATTGCTCATTATTTGAATCCTTAAAGAGTACCTCCAGCACAGCTAATTCTCTCAGATGCTGGATACTTTGTTCCATGGTGTTCCACCTGTCTTGCTGCACTACTAGATCATCCTTGAAAAGCTATCTTTCCCTCAAGCTATACAGGAGCTGCCTTCAGAGGCTGGGTTTCTATTCTTTTTACAATCTCCTGGTCAATGCCCACATCCTGGGACAGGGATCCCAGTTGCTTGGCTTCGCTACCATCTAGTTTCATACTGTGGGCCATGACATCCCAGCATCAGAGCAACCAGGTTACTTGTGGGCTCACCCAACTGGCAGTTGAAATCTTTTTGCATACCTTGCAGCTTACCCAGGAATAGGGATTGTATTATTATCTCTGGCCCTGCCTCTTCCTCCTGCTGTGAGGGCCCTACTTCTTCATCCCTAAAAGAACTGATTTTGTCTTGGCTTTCTTCTTCTGTACAGGGGCAACTGCTAGCAGCACAGGTTGTACCTCTGGTTCAGCTGCAATTTGAGTGGCCATAGTGCCTGTTGGTCTGCTTTCCTCCTCCTCCTCCCCCTGAGGGTGCTGTCTAGTAATGGGCAGTGTCCAATAAATAGTAGCCAGGGTCTAGCACCTTCCATAACTTCGCACCTCTCTAGAACTGCCACAGCATTTTTCTTTCCAATAAACTGCCACTATCAGGGTCCTGTAGTTGTTCAGGGGTGAACTTCCAAACCATTAGAGCAGAATAGTCCTTCAAAAGCTGGCTGATTTTCTCCCACCTTCCATGCCATTCATGATTATCCACCCTCAGGGCAGATCTCTGAAAGACCCTCCTAAAAATCTCTTGTAACTAAACATGATATGGACCTCACTGAGGTGACCTGGCAAACATAGCAACAAGAACATGCTTTCCTTAACACCCAAAAGGAATTCAAAATTCTCAAAACCTGTTGTAACAGGCCTGAAGGAGGAAAAGGAGATGAAAAGCTGTCCTCCCCTGTTCCCCCCCACAGGCTGGGTATGATTATTAAAGGACTCCTAGTAGTAGCATGCAAGGTGGTAAAGGCAGAAGGGAAGCACTGAAGACACATCTCAAATGACCCTCATTGCCTTTGATGTTCTGTCATAAACCAATATCACACAGTACATCAACAAAACACTCCTGATCCCTCTCCTTGTTCTGAAAATCATAATGAGGAGCACATGTTGCATATACGGGAATATATACAGGGTTAGGTGCCACAACCACATGAACAGACCAAGCAACATTGTGACCAGTGGCTCTGAACCTAATACAACAAATGCTTAGATCAAATTTGGTTCCAACCCAGTCTGGTAAGATCTGTTGTTATCTCAATCCTTTGAGCCCCAAGTTGGGCACCAAATAAGGCTGTCATGGTTTAGGAATGATATTCCCCAATTTAGTGCTCCCACTGAAACCATGCACTGCTCGCTCACTCCCCCCTTTCCCCTGGGGCAGGCTGGAGAGGAGAATTGGAAGCACAAAAGGTAAAGATCACGGGTTGAGATAAGAACAATTTACTGGAAACAACAGTGAAATAAGGAAACAAATAGTAATAGCAACAATATTAATAGCAGAAGTGTATGAGGGAGGTGAACAATTCACACAGGATTTGTTCACCACACAGAGCCTGGCACCCACCCACCACACTACATGACCCCAAAAGGACCCCTTCCCCTGTTCCCAGAAAATGACATGAGGTTGTAAAGAATAACCTCTGTGTGCTAGCCATGCCCCCTCCTGGCTACTGCAAAAATTAACCCTGTCTTGGCCAGAACCAGGACAGGAAGATATTCCTACTTTATGCATTTAAATCAGGCATCTCAGCCAACAGCCTAGGTTCTCTACCAAAAAGCAATTCAGAGCCCCAAATTCAGACTTTACCTCTCTGTTCTGATTATATGGGTAGTCTAAAATTAAACTATTTATGCTGCTTGCCTGCAATCAGTCTCAAGGAGGTTAAAAGTCCTGATTAAGCACAATGTCCTGAATAAGAGCAGGAAAACACCACAGCTCTCACTGCTCTAGAATTATGTAACAGCACCTGAAAGCCAAAGTACTCTGCAAGATGCTTAAGTAACAGCAGAGAATTCATGTTGCAGAGAGCTTACCACCTAGATAGGAAACATGCACTAAAGTAAGGGGGAAATACACAGAGAAAATGTTCTACTATCAGTTCTCACAATTTAAAACCAGAAGAATCCAGGCATTTTACATTGTTCTCAAAACCTCAGCCCTGAAACAATATCAAAATGAAATCAGGTTTTTCTTTGGAGGGAAAAGGGTACTTAAATGTTAGCTCAGTGTACCCAACTTGCCAAAAGGCAACTCAAAATTAATTTTTAGGCCTGTTTTTTACACAAACTATCTGACTTTTGATTACTTGGCTTTGGCGATACTATGAAAATCAAGCTCAGACAGAGCTAGTGACAAGAGAGAGATCAGAACCCAGGGTTACAGAATCAAAGTCCAAACTTAAGGTACGAATTACATGTACAGTTTTTCCAGCTTGACAATACAGATAAGCAGATGGCTACCCATTCTTTAAGCATCTCCATTTGAGTACTTCCGGCTTGGTAACTATTTTATTTTACAAAACAGCCTCACTGAAAAAAAATTCACTTTTCATATGTACTTCGGATATCAGTACTTTGGCAGAAGAGAAGAGGGATGAAGTTGCATTCCTTATGTACCACAGGCATTCTGCATTAAGATGCTTGAGCAGGCACTGGTGTTGGAGAATTTTGTTCAGACATGGCTTATAGGAAAAGGCCATGAGCACATACAGCTGGTTAAAAAGTAAAAGGCAGCTGTAAGCAGCAAGTTCTCAGGCTTTTTCCTTAAAAACAATAAACACTATGTCCTTGAGTAAAGTGATGAGAAAAACATGGTGGAAAACATGGAGGCCTTGAGAATGGTCAATAACAAGTCAACAACAGGATGAGAAAAACAAGTATTAGCCTCAACAAGAAACCACAGGTACTGACAACAAAGGAGGGGTTGGTGTGTAATCTGTAACCAATGATGAGCTCAGGATTTGCAATATGTATGAGCTTAATTAACACTACTATAAAAGTGAGTAAGCTGGATCAATAAATCTGAGATCAATGCTCATCAATTGTTGTGGTGTGTTTTTAGCTTCCGGGTCCCTTTCTCAGGTGTGCCAATATTCCCTTCTCCCTTCCCCCTCGCCCCTTGCTGAGTGTGCCCTGTCAATCAGGCTAACATACCAGCAAGGCGTCGTGTGGTTGGTCCCTCAGGCCTGGGGGACATTGGATAGGTGTCCCTAGTCCCTTGAGACCCTGCCCCTTTCACCTGGTTGGTAGCTCACCTGTCCCCTCCCCTTCCCCTGTCCCGGAGCTTAAAAGGTTAATCAGACCATGCGGCCTCCATTCTGGTTGGAGCAGTTGCCCCGGTTCAGACCTCTGTAACCATGGAATAAACATCTGGATATAACCCTCCAGCAGAATCCTCTCCTTTTTTCTCTTCACCATCGCCAGAAGCTCTCTCTCCTGAGAAAACGGAGTCCCTGACAAGCCTGGACTTGCTCAGTGCCCTGCTGCAATCTCCGGCAGCCGAGGTATCTCTGGGGTAAAGCACCACAGAAGCCACCTTTGGCTCAGCAGCGAGCACCACACTGACCCAGGCACAATCTAACTGGTAATATTGGGATTCCTATTCCAATAATCAATCAGGATGTGATTGTCTCCCTTCACTTTCCTCACACTGGTCAGATTTTGAAGAGCAGAACAGCAGTGGGATAAGTCAGAAAGGCACTGGATTAAGAAACAGGAGTAGGTAAAGTTACTCAAGAACTGACAAAAGAATTTAAATGAAATACAGGCAATCAAATGTTTCAAGTGCAGATAAATTCCCTTGTGCCACTAAGCCATGGCTGAAACAGCAATTGCAGGAGACAATATCTTAGTGGTACTAACAGAAGTTAAAAAAAACTACCTACATAGACTGAGATGGTCTTGCATGCAGGCAGCACCACAGGTCCACAGATAATGTCTGCAGTGTCCTTGTCTACTTGGAAGTGCCCACCAAAAAAGAGTGGGTACAGTCGAGGTTATTAATTACAATATTCAAGGCAAAGCAAGTAATTTTGCTGTAACTGAAAGAACACATCCAGAAATCCACAGTAAGGGGACTACAGAATAAGCCATCCAACTGATTCAAGTTGCAAACTGCTCATAAATGCGATGGGAGTCTTTCACCCAGACAAGTTGCTCTTATAGGTTTCATAGGTGAAAGTAATCATCTGAGCTAGTAGGATGCAATTTGATTGTGGTAGGAAAAAGCAACTGCTTTAATAAATTTGATCAAGAGTAGAAATCTGTACTGCTAAACACACATAGATCCAGAACCTGCACAACAGCTGTATGAGAAGTGATTTCAACATCTAAACTATACCTTTCCAGCCACAACATGCAGGAGAGTTGTGCCATTTATTTGGGTGGGTTAGAATAACTCCTAACCTTCAACAGAAAATACAGACAGCAATTAATAAAAACCCAACCATCATGGGAATTAAAAGTTTTATTAGTGTATTCACATGTTAGGCAAATGCAACACGCATGAAGCTTATTTCTTAGGTTCACAAGTTCTACCAATACATAGTCTAGTGGTAAAACTAGCATAAATTGGTAACTTCTTTGCCAATTTTTGAAAGGTGTCCGTCCCACTTTTTCAAGGCTTGATTTTTGGTATTGCTTCTACACCCTAGTCATTTTGGCATAAAAATATCCATCACTATTGTCAATTCAGTTAAAAGATTAAAAGCTGTAACACTGGCCCCATTTTTGTTCTAAAAGCTATCACTAGCTGTACTTACAAAGTACAGTACTAGTGTAATGGATGAAACAATGGGAAAGAGACAAAGACAATCCCGCTACTGCCACAATAACAAAAGAATGACAGACAGCTAGATCACAAAGCTCATTAGTAAGATATATATTTTTCAAGTCAGAATAACCCTTCTATATAGCTTCCCAACCCATCCCCAACCCAGACTTATTTGTAGAATATATTTCAGAATATTTTTATTATGGTGCAGCTGTAGTGTCCAAGGGTTCACAATAACATGCACTGTCACAAAGAACCTAGAAGTTCTCCTTTGCTAGTCATACCTCAGCAACCACTATCCTAGAGGTTTTGCAAAAGCAACTACTTTTAATAAAAAGACCCATTAGGACATAATGAATGTGTATGATCTGGTATACAAGTAAGCTATACAAAGCCACACAGATCAGAAATTTAAAATCTGTTACTGAAATATATTAAGAAGATGCATCTATTTAAAACCTATATGAAAGAGTAGTTTACCTTGGGAAAGAGTTTTTCAAGGTATTTAGCTCTAAAAACTAAAACCCATGATTTTTAGTGAGATTTGTTCAATGAAAAATACAGATGTAAGGGGTAAGCCAGTAACCTTGTGTACTTAATCCAGTATCCAATGCTATGATAAATTCTCATTCCATGAGAAAAAAACCACTGACTTCAATGATTCAAGATAAACAAAAACGTCTGAAATTACACCATTGCCAGCAATAATGCTGGCATCAGATTCATCAACTCAGATGGGTAGGGAAAAGTAGATTCTCAGTGTGATACATACTTGGAATTTATAATATTAATTGATTTAGGCCCTGTTAAGTATATAGTGTCTTAAAATTTCACAGATGAATCTCAAGACATTTCTTTCCAATTGAGGGATTTTCTTTTTCTTTAAGAAGGCAGCAAAAAGTTGAGCTTTTTATATTTAGGACAACTCAAAAATCTGCTTATTTAAAAAAGTATAAAAGAATAAGGGCATAGTCTTGGAATTTTATAAGAGATTTACCCAAATCAAAAAACCCCAAGCAACTATGTATGGGAACTAAAATGTAGAACAGCAGAATACTGCGATATTTGAGATCATGATGCATTACCTGTACATATACTTAGTTATTCATGTTATTGATAAACCATTAGGACACTCAATTATATACCCAATAAAAACACCATTAAGAGTCTTGAGAACAGTCCCATCTTCTTTCTGAAGAAGGCATTTCTATACACTAAATTTTCATCTAGTAGCAGAGTATAGGAAACAGAATCCACAAGGTGCTTTAATTGCTGAGACCTCAAGTGCTGTTTTTCTTTTTTTTTCTTTTTAAAAAACCTTTTTAGATAGTAAACAGTTCATGGGGACCACACACAAATACTATGACAAACGAGGTTTTATATTGTCTGTTGATTAGCCTTGATAGTTAGCCCACTGGTAACAGAGGAAGGAGTTTTACGACATGCTGGAGCAGCGTACTGAAGGGGAGCCCATCTGAGTCAATACTTTGTCCAGCCATTGTAGAGGTCCATTCAGATGAAGTTCAATCCAGCAAGGAGTGCTTGTTACTGTTTGCCGCCTAGAAAATAAATAATAGGGAAGTCAGAAAGCAGCTTTAGCTACCATAAGATTCTCCATAATATGATCAAATCTGTTTCCATCTGTATCTCATAGACAGAAAGATAAAAATCTACAACCATTACCATAACTGTTACTAAACTTGTTTCAGACAGTCTTTGAAGGAAAAAAAACCCAACAAAAACTCCAAAACACTCCATATCTGTAAGACACATCAATAATTTCTGTAAGACACATCAATAATTAGATGCTTGTCCATAATACATTGAGAATATTCTGCTCTGGAGAAAAAGAGCTTCAGCATTTGCTTCAAGTATGCTTTAAGTACCACACCAAGTGCTTTACATCTAAAAATAAATTCTAAACTGAAGATTGTCCAACCAATGTGGTGTTCATGTCACAGATAGCTGTGTGCAGCTGCATCACAACCTTCAAAGAGTCTGCATGCATAACTGGGTTTGAATTTTGTAGACAATTCCTGAGAAATACAAACTAGAAACCCTTGACTCTGCACTATTAGCATGGTCAAACAGCACAATGCTATGATGATCATAAGGTCTGGCTTTTTTGGAGCAAATGACAAGACAAATGTATAAGGAAACTGCTAGATGTCAGAAACACTGTCAAAACACAGTGTGTGGTTATAATGTGCTAACTGATGATATCTTAAAGGAACAGTAAACTTTTATCTCCAATTTTCTGTAATCTTACATTTCTACATGTGTTTTGCACTGCAACATCCTCACAAAAACAACCAAAGTAAAAATTGTGTTTCCATTGTCTTCAATATAAACTTACCTATAATTTTTCACAATAGAAGCCCTTAATTAAACACCATCTCTCAAGTCTCAGTAAAACTGAAGGGCTGACAATCAAAAAAGTTTCATTCACTCTCCCATATACTGTTGTTTCAGAGACCTGTTGTTCAAAAACTTTCCTTTTCATGCCCAAAGTAAAAAAAATCAGTATCAGACATACTGTGCCTGAAAAATCTTGTTTTTTTCACTATACCTGCTCCAGGCATGGGAATTTTCCCAAACTTGACTGCCAAGACTACTGTTGCTAAAAGAGTTTTTCCTAGTAATTTTAGCTATTCCAAAGTCAAAGCAAGATTAAGATTCAAAGGCAGCAGATTAGTCAGACACAAACCCAGCCCCTTAATTTTTACTGTTGGCACTGCAACCCTTCATTTTAAGGAAATCTATTTATATAAACAGAGGAACTGAAAAGGCAGAAAAATTAAGCTAGAGAGAAGATGAATTTCCAAAGTTGTTGGTGATTTCACATTTTCTAAAAAAAGAAAGCAGCTAGGGTCTGTGCACTTTCAGCACTCTAAAAAACATTGTTTATCTTAGCCCCAAATGTCTGTGCTAAGATAAAGTGATCCAATAGAACAACTTAAATCACAGGAAATAGAATTCCATTTAGTCTCAAATCCTTTCCCAAAGAGGGAAGTTCATTATTTCAATGCTGTTAACTCCCCTACAATGTGTTCCACAACACACTTCCTCAGAATTTTATAACTGGTTCTGTTCAACAACCCTAGCTTTGCACTACACTGGCAGAAGTTGACAAAATAGCAACAGTTGCTTTGCAGCTGTCTCAAAGCTAAAACTCAGCCTCTTCTACCCAGATTTCCAGCTAACATATCACTGTTTGCTGTAATTATATCTCTACTGAACTCTCTTCAGAAGATGATCCTAGACCTGAATAGTTCTTGTGATAACGTGAACACTTGACTGCTGATCTGAACTTCTACAACCATCCTCAATTCTAGCCAACATATGTTGAGCCAAAAGCTATAAACTGTTTTGTCTACCAAGCTTATAAGCGTGGTAAATAAACAAAATGAACCACTTTGCCATACCTGTGCATTTACACACATAGCATAAAATATAAGTAATGCTCTGGCTTTGCCCAGGCCTGTTGTATAAGAAACCTTTTTGACATAATGATGAAGCACAGAAATTTTAACAAGAATGATGGATTTTACAGTGTCTCCTAGTCTATTTTGTGTTTTGGTTTGAAAGACAGGTGTCTGCTAAGGAAGGCAGGAGCCTCCCTTGGAATGGAGAGTGTAAACTCCCTCCCTCCGAATTATTATAATTTTGAAATAAAGGGGCTCTCAGGAAAAGATATGAGGATAGGGATAACAGTTCTTTACTAGTATGTAAAAAAAGGTATAATAGATGATATGTATAAATTCGTGCTGAGGCTACAGTAATCTCGCCTGATGAAAATCCTAATATACACCAAAGGAGGGTTCCAGGAAATTCCCTCTGATGGGATTACAGCGATATGCACCAAAATCCTAGCCTGAATATTAGTCTCCAGAAATGTTGATTCCAGAGGATTATTTGTCTGACCAAATCCCAGTGATATGCATCATCGATAAGATAAATATGTGTCTCCTAGAATGTATATTGAAGGAGATTTTCCTCTAACAAGGCGAGTTATTTACCAGTTTCGGGAAACTCTCAGCAAGAGTGGCAGCAAGAAAGGAAACACTACATAAATATGCTAAAAGGATAAGATCAACGATAAAAAAGCAAGAAACCCTCCCCGGCCACCCTCGGAGCTTGGAAATATATAAAAAAGACTTTGTGAGAGCTGTCTCTTCATGATGCACAGTGGAGAGGAGCCATAGTAGCCCCCCCCCCCCACACGCTGTTAGCCTACTTCAGCACCATCTGATCTTTGCTTGTGGCTTTTTTTTTCAATTGTATTTTAATTATGGAACAAATTCTCCTCATTAATCAAATTGGCTAATTCATTTATAACAAAGGCAAACAAAAGAACAACAACTATGGCATTAACAACAAACAGAACCAGGGATCCAGAAACAGCCTTCTCAGCTGCCAGCACTTTCCCCTTTGGTGCAGTTACTGTCACAGCTGGCAGGAATGAGCAAAAATTCCGGGGTGGTGGACGAGATGTATCAGAAGGTCAGCGGCGATAGCTGGAACTTCAGGATGGCGCAGGCTACAGTGTGGAGAAACCCAGAGGAGTACCAAAGAAACAGCAGGGGTGGGGCAGCGACAGCCTGGCGCTGAGAAGAGCAGGGAGAGACGAAGTTCAGGATTTCCCAGGGCACGAGAGTATATGGTGAAGGTCCCACAGGACTGAGCTCCCCGCAGTAAGCAACAGCCTGGCTGTCCTCCTCCGATGCCAAAGAGCAAGAGAGAGAATCCCCAGCTCCCCAGCCCTCATCATTTACCTGCCTCTATTCTCTTGGTATCTCTGTGGTCCAGTCCCGCCTCCTCCCCCCACCCCCGAGAAAACTTCCAAAAACCAGAGGCGTTCCACTCCTGACATCTCAAGCACCCAGTCATCAGTATTTCTTAGCAACTCAATGGGAAAAAATCCACAAGTAACAAGGAAAGCAAAGGAAAGCAAAGGAAACCCCAACCCCCAATATTTTGACAATTCAGATTACATTAATTTAAATTCAAGGTTGTGTTTGCAGGAGTATTGGAATTAAATACCAGTATAGCCGGATGGAACGTGCCTGGGCTCGTCTGGCTCTTGCTGCTTGACCAAAGGCGGCAGCTGTGGTGGTTTCACCTCAGAGACACCTTTGGCTAGCTGGATGCTGCAGCTGGGCGCATGGGAAAAGTCCAGGCATGCAGGAGCTCAGGTTTACCTCTGGTGGAAAGGCTTTTAGGCGAGGTGAAGGAAAAAGAGTCGGGTTCTGCTGGAGGGTTTCGATCCAGAGCTTTATTCCAGGCACACAGGCCTCTGAATACAGCAACAGCTCCAACAGAACAAAAAAAACCTGCGTGGTTGCTGTGTCTTTTAACCCCAGGGAGAGGGGGAGGGAAGGGGTAGGGATCCCATCAACCAGTTAAGGGGGGGGGGGAAGTCTCAGGGGACAAATGACACCTGGATGGCCCAATGTCCCAAGGGCTGAGAAGCATCTTTTGAACTTCGCCAATCGCCAGTCACACAAAGCCCTTTCTGGAATGCCAAGATTGACAGACAGCACTCAGCAAGGGGAAGGGAGGGGTTATTGGCACACCTAGGGAAAGAACCCGGATGGACAGGCTATTACATCACACTGCAACACAGGAGCAACCTCGTCTTGCTTTAATCACAACTGCAGCATAACTTACAGGTTTTGTGCATCAATACTTTAATAGCATAATTTTAAATAGAGATGTAAAGAAATTAGTTCAGCATTATGCCAGTAATCAGTTTCTGTGGTGTTCTGGCAGTGTTTGCAGTGCAGTTTTTTTAATCCTGTGATCTCTCAACAGACTGCTAACAATCAACATTCTCCCTCCTTAGAAACAAATTTACCAAAGGGCTCCTCACTGTTTTAACTCAGCACTTACACTCCATTCACTTCAAGTTGTCTCCATATAATCTGACTGATAAAGCCCCTTCTGTTCTGATTTGAATATTGTATTTAAGTATGTGTAAATGTACACATACTTCTTTTGAGACAAATCTGAGAGGAATGACGGATTTGTCTTTACAAATGAACTGTGGGTCTGCTGGTAGATAAAACTAGCACTGAGAGATAAAAAAAACAATGGGAAGGATTCCACTGATTGATGAATGGACAAAGATATTTACCTTTGCAAACAAACTGTAGGTTTGCTGATAAATGAAATTAGATATTGAAAGATGAAAGAAACAATGGGGAAAACCCCCAAATTCCATAAGAATTAAAAATTTTAAAAGGAGGATTATACATTAGAGGGAAATCTTGAGTATCAGGCATTCCGGGAAGTCTGTACCTCTCAAGTACCTCAGCCAATGGGGAAAGAGAGAAGGGAAATGCGGCCAGGAAATTAGGATAAAAAGGAGGGTGCGTCCTCTAAAAATTTGAGAGATCCCAGGGGAACCCCCATGGCCTCTCCCTTTATTCGAATAAAGTAAAAGGATTCCTCTGTCTCCTTTTTGGACATAAACCTCTGATGTTTGTGGATTAATTTTCCTGACAACTGGGGCCCCTTTCCAGAATCTTTACACCATCCGGGGTGGTGGGCAGTGAGTGGAGCTGGAGGCGCACCTCACCCAGTTTTGGTGTTCAGCTCCCCTTGGTGGCGGCCGGCACCCAGAGATTGATTGGGTTCCCGAGACTGTCCAGGAGAAAGACGAGTGGCGGACCAGGGGGGGTGCATGAAGAGTCCACAGGGAAAGACCACTGAAAATCTCACCAGTGAGTAAAATGGGATCTTTGGGGAGCAAACTTGGGAGGGCACCCATGGAGGGTAGCACAGGTAAACCTGAGAGGGCATCCCTGGAGGGTAGCACACGTGAATCAAGACACCCATTGAGGGTTGCAAGGGTAAAGCTGGGAAGGGGCCCTGGAAAAGGGATGATGATCCCATAATACCCCCAGAGAGTCCCTTGGGGAGAATGCTGGGGTCTTGGAACAGATTATGTTATGAACAAAAATTCTGTTAATTTCTTTTGTGAGAAAAAGTTACAAAAAGGCAGCCAGATCACTGTCCCTGCCAAAGTTATGCTTGTTTTGTTATTGTAATCACGGGTCGTTGTAGCTAATCGCTCCTTTTGTATTAGCAGAGCCTTGCCCAAGGCTAAGGTGCACTTTTCCCAGAATGGTGAAGAAACCTGAGGGGGGGGGGGGGGGTATGCAAAGTGACTCCAGGACCAGCATGCTGTGGGAGAATACCGCTCCAAACGTACTGAGAAAACCCCCAAAACAACGAGCCACCTAAGAGTTGAGAGACTGGAGTGATGTCTGGACGTGAGGAGCCGAGTGCTGAGCCTGCAGAGACGCTGGAAACCTTCGTTGTTCCTCACCCTGTCTTCGAGAGCCCCCGGGCCAGGTCTGGGAGGAAGCGAGACTCAGACCAAAACAACATCTGAAGGGATCACCATGCCCTAAAGGCTCCCACGAGGACCTGATCCCCAGCTCTGCCCCTAGTGGACAAAGCTGCGCATATCCTCCTCCTCTGAGTCGCCCTGGGAGACGCGACGGGAGACTGCAGCCCCGCCGAGCTGCCCAATCCTGAGCTGATCACTTTTCATAAAGGCCTTAAAAAGGAGAAGAAGTCTCCTGGCCCTGTTTATTTCAGATTATACATTCACCCAGTGGTAACTATGGAGATCATGGTAAAATATTGCTATTTTGTGTGGCCAGAGTATAAGTTGCCAAAGGTGCTTATATGGCCACCTCATGGAACAGATATAATTAATTTTTGTTGAATTTTGTGGAGGTATTTAAAGGAGAATTGGAAAGGATAAATTGAAAGGGCATGTGGATTGATATGGATTAGACAAGGAACAGGAAAAATCTATGTGTTAAGAAAAAAAGGGAGAAGAAGAAAAAGGGAAGTAAAACAGTGAGAATTGGGATGTTTTTCAGCACCTTCTCCTGTCTTGTCCTGCAGTGTTGCCAGCTGACCCAGGGCCATCTGAAGGCCCCTTATATCCTCAACTCCCAGAGTAAAGGGATCAGGGAAATGCTGTTCCTACAGCCCCACCTGAGAATAATAAGTGTAGGGGGAGGGGTGCAGCATATCGTATCTCCCCCTAGAACTAGAAAAGGAACTCAATTTAGAACATCAAAAGCCCCCCCGGACCCAAGAGACGGGTACACCAGATGCCACTCCGCCAGGTTCCTTCGGAGGGGGTCAAGGGGGAGGGTTTGGGTTTGTAATTGTGTGTACCACTTACTATCCAGGATATAAGTGTTATGAACAAAAATTCTACCAAATTTTTTTGTGAGAAAAGGTTACAAAAATCAGCCAGATCACTGTTGCTGCTGAAGTTCTGACTGTTTTTTTATTGTAATCACGGGTCGTTATGGCTAATTGCTCCTTTTGTATTAGCAGAGCCTTGCCCGAGGCTAGGTTGTACTTTTCCCCAAAATAGTGAAGAGATGTGGGGGGGGGCTATGCAAAGTGACTCCAGGACCAGCATGCTGTGGGGGACTACTGCTCCAAACGTACTGAGAAAACCCCAAAAACAACGAGCCAACTAAGAGTTGAGAGATTGGAGTGATGTCTGGACGTGAAGAACGGAGTGCTGAGCCTGCAGAGAGGCTGAACACCTTCGTAGTCCCTCTCACCCTGAGCACGGGAGTCGTCCCGAAACCGAGAGCGGACGGGGAGAAATGGCGAAAACTAACATCTGAAGGGGTCATCATGCCCTAAAGGCTCCCACGAGGACTGGACCTCCCAGCTCTACCCCTAGTGGACAAAGCTGTGCATATCCTCCTCCTCCTCCTCGTCGCCCTGGGAGAGACGACGGGAAGCTGCAGCCTCGTCTGAGCTGCCCAATCCTGAGCTGATCACTTTTAATAAAGGCATTAAAAGGAGAAAGTCTCCTGCCCTGTTTATTTCATAAGAGGGTTGAAAAAAAGAATTACCCCCATATCTGGATGATCCCATAGGGGTAAGGGAAAAGATAGAGGAGTATTTGGGAAATGTGGATTATACATGGAAGGATTGGGATTTTCTTTTGGGGATTTTGTTTGGGCAAGCTTTGCAGAAAATATTAAGAGAGTTTACTCCACCTTCAGGAGTTAGGTTGTTGCCGTATGTGGATGATTTGCTTTTATCAGGGGGACAGGAAAAGGCGGTTGAGGAGGCTACTGTAAAGCTGCTTAATTTTCTCGCTAAAAAAGGATTTAAGAGTGTCCAAAATGAAGGAGCAGTTAGTAGGGGAAAAAAAAAAGATGCCAAATATTTGGGACACATTCTGACTAGAGGGTTACGGTGTATTGATCTAGAAAGAATACGAGGGATTTTATAAGTACCATTACCCCAGAAAAAAAAGAAGTTACGGCAGTTTTTAGGGTTGGTGGGATACTGCCGAGCATGGATTGAGGACTTTTCTGTTGTGGCCAGTCCTTTATATGACTTTTTAACCCAAGATAGTCCTAATGTCACGGTATTGACACCAGAAGGAGAGCAAAGCTTTAAAAAAAATTAAAAGACAAATTGATAAATGACCCAGTCTTAGCTCTTCCAGACTCAGAAAAGGAATTTGAACTATATGTGGATGTTAAACAAGGTTATGCTAAAAGAATTTTGGTGCAAGAACATGGGAGAACACAGCGGCCTATTGCTTATTTTTCTAAACTGTTAGACTGGGTAGCCAGAGGCTGGCCCCATTATCCACAGAACTGTGCAGCCACAGCTCTGATGGTGGCTGAGGTCCAAAAGCTGACAAGGGAAAGGTATCTGATAGTGAAAATTTCAACTCTGATTAAAGCTTTGTTGACTGAAAGAGCCTCTAAGTGGATGACCAGCACTCAGTTATTACAGTCTGAATCTTGTTTAATGGAACAAGAGGATTTAGAATTTAAAAGTGGGAAAGGGTCCAACCCAGCCTCCTGTTTGAATGGCCCTGAAGGGGGAGGGAGGGGCAGAAAGAAATCCATGACTACATTCAAGTGATAGATCTACAGACCCGGGCTAGGGAAGATTTGCAGAATGCTCCCTGGCCTGAGGGAGAAAATGTGTTTAGTGATGGGTCTTCAAGGGTGGTAGAAGGGAAACGATGTACAGGATACTCGATTTAGTGAATGGAAAGCAATTAAAGGAAGGGGGGAGGTTACTGCCCACCTGGTCAGCTCAGACAGCAGAGCTGTATGCCCTTGTGAGAGCCTGTGAATTATACCAGGACAAGACAGTGAATGTTTTTTACTGATTCTAAATATGCATATAGGGTGATCCATGCATTTGGGAAACTATGGGGAGAAAGAGGTTTTTAACCTGCAGGGGAAAGACGCTAGCTCATGAGAACTTAATCTCTTGCCTATTGGAGGTGGTGAGCTTACCAAAAAAAGTTAGTGATAATACACATCAAGGCACACCAGACAGGGTGCTCAGAGGAGGTAATAGGAAGCCGACTGGCTGATAAAGAAGCTCGGAAAGCTGCATTGCTGCCAGAAACCTCTAAGAGCCTCCCTTTGCTCCCAGTAACTGCACCGCTGCCAGAGAAACTGTCTTTTCCACCAGAGGAACTTGAGATAATTTAAAAGAGTGGGGCAGAGGAAAGAGGGGTAATTGGTTTACAAGGGATGGTAAACAGTGGATGCCAAAAGCTCTGGCCTTACAGCTGTTAAAACAACTTCATGAAGGGAGTCATTGGGGCTCTCGAGGACTGGCAGAAGCCTTCCTCAAAACATATGCTGCTGTGGGTCTTTTTATTCTGGCAAAGTGAGCTATTGTGAGTTGTTTGATTTGTGCTAAAACCAATAACAGACTTACAAAGAAACTTGCCAGGAGAGGGAGGCCTTGGGCTGTACATCCCTTCCAGAGATGCCAGGTGGATTTTACTGAAATGCTCTGAGTGGCAAGATTTAAATATCTTCTGGTAATATTATGTCAGTTAACAGGGTGGCCAGAAGCATTTCCAGCCTTTTCAGCAACTACAGGATCAGTTATAAAAGTATTTTTGAAACAAATAATTCCAAGATATAGGATTGTGGAAGCAATAGACTCAGATAGGGGAAATCATTTCACAGGAAAAATTCTTCAAGGAGTTGTAGATGCTGACAGTCTGGTCAGAGAGAAAGTCAGATAAATTTTTCCAGGCATTGCTCTGGGGAGTTTTGAGAAAGCTCAGAGAAAGAATTAAAACAATCCTTAATCTTTGCAGATGGTGTTGTTTACTTGTAAGATGTTTACAAGAAGGGTGTTGTTCCTAATTAGCCAATGATGTGAGGGGTGTTGATTGAGGACCGATCAGGTCCAACTTTGTCGGAACTGTCTATAAAAGAATGTGATGGCTAATAAACTCCGCATTTGCCTTCTGAGACCATAGGAGTCTGTGTCGCTTAATTCATCCATCCGAAATAGAACAGCGACATCTGGTGAACCTCCTACATTTAGCGCAGCCAAGACTGACGAACAGGAGTCCGGTAACCTCCAACGTTCATTGCAGCCAAGACTGATGACTTGGAGTTGCCTTCCATACTCCAATAAGAGAGGTATGGTGATTTTCCCCTCATCCTCCCAGAGGGGGCTGGTCCTTTGTGACCAACGGGTAGTGGAACCGGCCTAGTAGCTGGTTGGGACAGGTCCCCAGCATGCAAGAGTTTGTATTCTGGAGGAAACCACTGCTTAGGTAGGCTGCTGGGGAAAGCTTCCCTACAAGATGGGGAATCAAACCTCTGCAGAGGAAGAAATTGCGCTTTCTGTATGGAAGAATGAATTACCACATGTAATGGGTTAAAACTTGAGGTTTGTTCATCAAAGCTGACAAAGTTATTCCAGTAAGACTGTTGCACCACCTCTAGTTGTTTGCTTAAGTAAATTTCCAGACTTAAAAGGATAAGGAAGGTGAAACCAAAGACAATGGGTTTCACAAACATTTGTTTATCTGTTTAGTAAACTGTTAATATGGGTGGGGGGTTTGCTATGATTGATAACACAGTATCAGCTTATCCACTCAGTAAACCTAGGATTCCAGGAACTCAGCAGATTGAGCCTAAAATTCCAGGAATCAGATAAACCCAGCAAATAAGGAAAATACCGGCCTTCATCTTCAGACCTCCGGGAGATGGACTATGACCACCTAGACACGAAAGAAGAATACGCAGAGTACTACACATCAGCCCGGAAGCAGGACTGTATAAGAACTCCACAAAATATCAGAAGAGTGCGGCAGTGGTAGAGCGGGGACTCTCCTGTCGCCCTGCGCGCCCGGGGCGCTGACTTTGCCTATTATCGCTTGCTGTATCAATTAATAAATTTCATTTTATTTGGACTTATTAGTCGGTGATTAATCCCCCACCGCAACTAACCCATAACAGCACACAAGGGAATTGCTATATTAGATCATTCCATGCACGCCCTGTTCTGCTGGGCAAAGGCTCGTATTTTTGGTAGACACTGGGACTGCTTTTAGCCTAGATACTTGGCAGTCGCTAGGAGACCAGCTGTGGCAAGAAATCTCCAGTGGAGATAAGGATGCATTTGAATTAGCAGTAACCTGGGGCACTATTTTTAAAGCGTTACAGAACGGGACCCTGGGGAGGGTGAAACGGATGTGGAGGACTCAGAGGGTGAAGACGATCCCTCTATAGACACTTACGTGCCAGAAGGCGAGGAGGCTCAGGAAGCTGCTGGCGGCTTTCCCTCAGCTCCACCTGGACCCCTGAGGGACACGGAAGTTGCTAGTAAAATCTATTCCTCGCCTTGAGATTATGTCCCCCTGACATATCCTTCTCCCCGTGACTTTGTAATGCCAAAGTATCTGTCACCGGTGACGCAGCTCACGGACGCTTTGTTAGCTGAGCCCCAGTCGGAAATTGCCAAGTGTCCTCCTCGTTTTGCCCCCCCCCCCCCCCCCCGCCTCCTCCTCTCTCTGCATCTGAAGTGGCAGCAGCAGAGCCTTTGCTGCAGCCAGCTTTGTTTCCCTGCCTGGCCCCTCCTCTCTCTGCGTCTCAAGTGGTGGCAGCAGAGCCTTTGTGGCACGCAGCTTCATTTCCCCCCTTGGACCCTCCTTCCTCTGCGTTGCAGGGGGCGGTGGGAGTGCCTCCACTGCAGAAAGGTGATGCAGTTGGAGCCGTTGTCCCTTCGGCCCCTCCGTTCCCATCTGCAAGGTCAGCGCAAGTGTCTGCACCACCTCCTCCACCAGCCTCATGCGGAACTGTGGGCGCCGTGCCTTCTGCTTCTGCTGTATTGGCGCCACCACTCGCAGCGTCCACCATGGCTGCCCCCCCCGCCTCGGTGCTTCAAGCTTGCCCGCCCTCCTCCGCTTCCTTCAGGCTGTCCCGCGTGCCATTGCCCCGGGACGTGGACAGTGACACGGATGGAGACCGACAGCTTGTCCCGCGGTGGGGGAGTGTCTGGCAGCTGAGAGCTGGCACCGAAGTGCTGCAAAAATGCCCCAGAGCCACCTGTGGACATTGCCACTATGTCAGGTGACCATGCGACCAGAGCACCTGGGATGTTTTTGGGAATTGGTCAAATTGCGAGCTCTGGAAATGGGGAATTGGGACTTGCTAGAGAAGATGGCGATGCCCAGGAGTGGCATTATCAAGACCATAGATGAAGGGGGGGGAAACACAGGTAGACATCAAGTAGTTGTTCCATCATCTAAAGAAAGTATGATAGTGAATCAGGGAGTCAGTGTAGCCCCACAGGGGGGTGTCCAAGCCCTTCCTGTGTTTAAGGCTGTTCCAAATATGGGACAAGTCAACAGGCATGATGTCATTGCATGGAAAGTCGTACAGGATTTGCAAAATAAAGTAGCAAAATATGGGCTTGGTTCTTCAGAAGTTATGTAAGTTATCAGGGTGTTAAACACTGATCTGCTTGCCCCATTTGATATTAAACATCTGGGTCAAGTGTTGTTCCAACTTGTGCAATTTAGAGTTTTTGAGGACAACTGGAGGCAGGTGTCTGATAAGACTGCAGCAGATAACATGCGACTGCCTCAGGCTGATCCTAGATATGCTGTTGGAGTAGATGCTCTTATGGGGAAGGGTATCTTTTCTAATCCTGATGTTCAGGCTACCTGGGACCCTCGGATTCTTGAGTAGAGTCAAAAGATAAGCATTGGGGCACTGTTAAAAACTATACAAATGGCTATTCCCAAGCCGCAATATGTGAAAATAACTCAAGGAATGAAGGAACCATTTCTGCCATTTGTTGAGAAAATTGCAGCGGCCTTAGAAAAGCAGATTGAGGATGACAACTTGAGACAGATTTTATGCAAGCAATTAGCAAAGGATAACCCCAAAAAAGATTGCAGAAAGATCATAGAGGCTCTTCCAGGTGACCCAACATTAACAGATATGGTCCAAGCATGCTCTAAAGTGGGCTCTGTAGACTACAAAATGTCAGTTTTGGCTGCTGCTATACAGCCAGCCCAGGCATCCGGTGAGTGTGGACAACAGAGACAGGTGAATAATAAGTGCAAGCAAAAACAGGTAACAGAGAAGCAGAAAGGAAAGAAAGGTCATTTCTTGTGTGCTAGATGCGCGAGGCAAGGTCATTATGCAAACCAATGTAAGTCTAAATACCATGCCAATGGTCAGCTTTTGGCAGGCTCGGGAAACAGGAGGAAGAGCACAAAGGAGACCTGTGCTCTGACACAAGTGATTCCCCAGTGCATGGTACCGACACAGGCTTACTCAGCCAGCTTAGGGGTAGTACCCAAGGAGCAGCTGGAGTGGATGTACACACTGCAGCAACAGTCATCTTAGAATCTTGTTGTGTATATAAGGTTCTTCTGGATGTATTTGGACCTTTGGGTCAAGGATTGAGTGCACTGCTTGTGGAGAGATCTAGTGCGACCCTTCAAGGAATCTTTGTGCATCCAGGAGTCATTGATGCTGACTTTACAGGCCAAATTTGTGCCATGGTTTCCGTACCCACCCCCTCGTCACTATCCCTGCAGGGACTCGCATTGCTCAACTTGTGCCTTTTCAGTCATGTGTCCCCAGGACTGACCAGCGGAGTCATGGAGATGGCAGCTTTGGATTTACAGGACTGCCACAAGTTTTCTGGACTGCAGATATTTCTACTCAGCGACCACAGATGACATGTACCCTGATTCTACCAGGTGCCAGCCCGCCTCAGATCCAGCTTCGAGGTTTGATCGACACAGGGGCTGACATGACAATCATCTCCTTCTCTGCGTGGCCTCCTGCGTGGCCTTTGGCTTCCATGGGTTCGGTTATCAAAGGGTTGGGAGGAACTACATAGATCATTATAAGCCAATGGTCTGTGCTGGCCAAAAATGCAGAGGGGCAGACAGCTACAGTTCTGCCTTATGTCACTGCAGCTCCACTCAACCTCTGGGGGCAGGATGTATTGGCAGCCTGAGGGGTACGGATTGGGACACATTTTTGATGGGGGCCCCTGTGCTGAAGGGTGCACAGTATCCTACGTTGCCTTTGTGGTGGCTAGTAAACAGACTCATCTGGCAAAACCAGTGGCCCCTGACAAAAGAAAAGTTGGTCACCCTTTGTGAATTAGTTCAGGAACAATTGCAACAGGATCACATTGAGATTTCTACTAGTCCCTGGAATACTCCTGTCTTTGTAATTAAGAAAAATCTGGGAAATTGAGGCTGTTACAGGACCTCTGGAAAATCAATGCAGTGATGGAAAGCATCTGGGCATTGCAGCCTGGTATGCCCTCATGCACCCTGATCCCTATGGGGTGGAAAATTTTGATCATTGATTTGAAGGATTGTTTTTTCACAATTCCTTTGCATTCTGATGACAAGCCAAAATTCTCCTTTATGGTACCTGCAATTAATAATGAGGAACCTGTGCAGAGCTATCAATGGAAATTTTTTTTGCTGCAGGGCTTCAAGAACAGTCAGACTATCTGTCAATGGTATGTGGCTCAGGCCTTGTCTGGAGTCTGCGAGCAGTTTCCTGAAGCATATTGCTATCACTATATGGACAACATCCTGGAGGCGGCATCCACCCAGGATGAGCTGCTGAGGATACAGACTCAACTGTTCACTGCTCTGCACTCTTATGGGCTGCAAGTAGCTCCAGAGAAGGTTCAACAGCATCCTCCTTGGAAATATTTAGGAGCAAAAATTTTGGATCGCACCATTCAACATCAAGAGGTGCAATTAATGGATTCTATTAAGACTCTGAATGATGCCCAGAAATTGCTGGGTACCATCAGTTGGTTACGTCCTTATTTGGGGCTAACCACAACACAATTGTCCCCACTGTTTAACGTTTTAAAGGGGGACCCTGATCTGAATTCACCTCAGCAATTGACTGCTGGGGCGCGACGAGCGCTGGAGGAAGTCCAGCGAGCTATTTCTGCTCATCAGGTTTATCGAGTAGATCCCTCCATTGATATCGCTGTTTTCATTACCAATCCAGATTTTCATTCTACAGGTATCATTGGCCAATGGAGTGAAAAATGGTCCGATCCTTTGCACATTTTGGAATGGGTCTTCTTGCCCCATCAACCGAAAAAGACAGCACCCACATTGTTTGAATTGATCACTCATTTGATAATCAAATGCCATCAACGGTGTTTGCAATTAATGGCAGCTGATCCTGCAAAAATTATTCTTCCAGTAGAGCGGGAAGACTTTGAATGGAGCTTTGCTAACAGCGCTCCTTTGCAAAGTGCGCTGCAAAACTTTTCAGGGCAGATTGCTTATCATCTGCCCAGTCATAAGTTATTGCAGTTGGCAAAAATCAACCAATCTGTCTTTGCAGCCAAAAAATAGTCGGGTGCCAGTGCAAGGACCCACCGTCTTCACTGATGGCTCAAGAAAAACAGGGAAAGCCATTGTTACTTGGGAGGATAAATCTGAGTGGCAGGTGCTGGAAGGCCACGAGTCAGGCTCAGCCCAGTTGGTTGAATTGAAGGCTGTTGCCATGGCATTCCAGCGATTTTCTCAGGTACCTCTGAATCTGGTAACTGATTCTGCTTGTGTAGCAGACATAACCAAACGTTTGGATTGTTCACTTCTGAAAGAAGTCAATAATGCAGCTTTGTTTCACTAACTGAAAACGTGGTGTGTAATTCAGGCCTGAATTCATCCTTATTACGTCCTGCACATTCGGAGTCATACCAATTTACCAGGTTTCATAACAGAAGGTAATGCCAGGACTGACAGGTTGGCTAACCCTGCATGGGTAGTGCCTCAGCCTGACAAAATTGTGCAAGCCAAGGCATTGCATGATTTTTTCCATCAAAGTGCACATACATTGCAGAAACAACTTCAGTTAATGCCAACTGAGGCTCATGACATTGTCAGTTCTTGCACTGACTGTCATGGACTTGCTGCACCTTTACCAGCAGGGGTAAACCCCAGAGGCTTTCAGACACCTAAAAGCCTTGCAGCTTTGGCAAACGGATATCACTCATATTGCCGAATTTGGCTGACTTAAGCATGTGCACGTGTTTATTGACACCTCCTCTGCTAAGTGGGCATCTGCTCATACTGGGGAAAAGGGTCATGATGTTATTGCCCATTGGAGGATGGCTTTTGCGATCTTAGGTATACCTTCTTCTGTGAAAACTGTTAATGGTCCTACCTACGTCTCGCAGAAGACGTGGCAGTTTTTACGTTTATGGGGAGTGTCGGATGAATTTGGTATTCCGCATTCTCCAACTGGTCAAGCTATTGTTGAATGCGCTCATAGCACTTTAGAGCGTGTTCTGGAAAAACAAAAAGGAGGAATGCCTCGAGAAACCCCGCACAGCTGACTGGAAAAGGCTCTATATACAATTAATCACCTTACAGTGCCACAAAATTCAAACAATCCTGTCATTTTAAATCACTTTCTTTCATTGCAGTCTTCAGGTGAGATGCACCTGCCTTGAGCGAAAGTCTGGATACGGGATCTAACCACTAATAAGTGGGAAGGCCCGTGTGAGCTTATCACTTGGGATTGTGGGTATGCATGCGTTTCCACAGATGCTGGGGTATGGTGGATACTTGCAAGGTGTGTTCGCCCTGACTTGTGACACCAAAAGCAGAGTGTAGCCAACAGGCAACCATCGAATGATGATCAGGATGCTGATCATCAATTGGACGGTCTCTACAAGTAGAGAATGAGCATTCTATCTTTTTCTTTGTTTCTGGAGTAGTGAATGTCGACAAGTTAGACTGCCAATTCTTTGAGCAGACTAACGATGTTTTGTTTACTGTATTATAATTAGTAACTGACTTCTTGCAAGAATGAACAACAAAACTTGATGGTGGTGCATGGACGTGATTGTGAAGAATTTGATGGCATGTGCAAGAGAATCTCCCTGACCATTCTAATTTAGTGTCCGATTGAGGTTCTGGTTGGTAACCGGCAAATTACTAAAAGGGCCTCTTGAGCTGTGTGTGTTCTCCTTCCTGCAAAGGGCCCTGCAGGGGTTTACAAATGCCACCTTGTTTTTTAAAACAAAAAGGAGGAATTGTGGATGCTGACAGTCTGGTCAAAGTCAGATAAACTTTCCCAGGCGTTGCTCTGGTGTAGCATCCCATGAACTCTCTCTCCTCAGCCAATTCCCAAGCAAATTGCCTTGGAAAGACCATAGATTTCATTCTTCCTGTGGGAAAAGACAAAACTCCTCCATGGACCTCTGTCTCACTGATCCCTATATTTCACAACCTACCCTAGTTTCTCCTTTCCCTGTTTCCTCATTGGTTGGGTACCCCTGGTGGCTGCCCCCTCTCACCTGGAGACCAATCCCCTTTGCCCTGCCATTAGCTCTGCACCCCTCCTCCCTTCCCCTTCTTAAACTGTCCAGAGCATGTGCTCTCGCTCTTTCACCTGGGTTTCCTTCAGCCACCACATGCAATTAACCTTGCTGGAATAAAATCCTGCAAAGAGCCTTCTGCCTCTCTCACTGAGCCAGCTGTAGTGAGTGTTGTGTGTGAATCTGACTGCATTGCCTGAATGTTAACCCAACCTACAGGAGAGGTTTGTTTGGAACAGATAATAGGCAGCAGCACCCATCATCCTATTCCCCCATTTTTACTCTGGGGAGTTCAGAGAAAGAATTAAAACAATCCTTAATCTTTGCAGATGGTGTTATTTAGTTGTAAGATGTTTACAAGAAGGGTGTTGTTCGTAATTAGCCAATGATGTAAGGGGTGTTGATTAAGGACCAATCAGGTCCAGCTTTGTCGGAACTGTCTATAAAAGAATGTGATGGCTAATAAAGTCTGCATTTGCCTTCTGAGACCATAGGAGTCTATGCCGCTTAATTCATCCATCCCTAATACAACAGCGACAAGTTGTGACTGCTTTAGGGATACAATGGACTCTCCATATCCCCTGGCACCCCCAGAGTTTGGGCAGGGTTGAAAGAATGAATGGAGAAATAAAGAAACACCTCCCAAAGCTGGTGATAGAAACTAAGATGTGGCTCTTGCCACTGGCTTTGGCAAGAATAAGGGCCAGACCCAGGGGAGATAGTAAATTATCTCCCTTTGAATTGATGTTTGGAATTCCTTAACCTTGTAATTCTCAGCCTAGTGGGGGGATAGAGATAAGTGATATGTATTTGAAACAATATGTGGCCTGGATACTGTCTCTTGTGAAATCTGACAGGAAGCTCATCTGGCACAGACCCTGCCTTTGGACTTTGCTGTTCACAACATTCAGCCAGGAGATTGGGTCCTAGTTAAGGAGTGGAAAGAAGCACCCCTGGTGGCGAAGTGCCGTGTACCTTTCCAGGTGTTGCTGACCACAGAAACAGCTGTCAAGACAGCTGAACATGGGTGGACCCATCACACTTGGGTCAAGGTCTCTGAGGGCCCGGAGATTAGGACATCTCAGCTGGAGGAGGATAGGAAGCTGTGACTGACACTCCACAGGAGTGGACTGGAGCAGTACCCAGTGCGTCGACATCGGGGGAAGCCTTGTGTGCCTATCCACAGACTGCCTGCTGAAATAATCTGTGTGGGCATCCCTCCTTTCGGATCTCCAGTCATTGGGGGCCAATCCTTGCTGTCATTGTTTTCTTTATGTTAAGCTGTTTCTGTGCCTTCTCTCGCCACAGGTGATGTGGAAGACAACGTGAAAGTGAAAATTAGGTTAGGAGATTAGATTACACCATTAGAATGTTTCTCTTAATAATCTTACCCTTATATTGTCAGTTAGGTTGGGGCCAAAAGTGGGAAAATAATTTTTTAACCTTGTGAGAAGGAGTAGCAAAAACCTTTAACCTTAGCAATTGTTGGGTCTGTGGAGGGCCAGGGGGATCTGAAAGCTGGCCATGAGTGGCCAGCCCAGTCGAGCCTAAATGGTGGGTTAGCACCCTGAGTGAGGTCCATAATTGAACAGGATTTTGGGATGAAGAAGGAAGTCCATGGCAGCTTCATTCTTCTGAAAGAGGCATTTATTGTCTAAATAGAACAGGAAACATACATGGGAAAAAGCGTTTGTGACTGGACTTTATCTTTGGGTTTAGATTGTTGGACCCCAAACTGCTCTCCTTATGATTGTTCCAGATATCAAGGCAGATGGAATCAAACGCATGTTAAGCTCACTAATGGTAGTTAGGTAAGGTGTTCCTTCCATAATTACCGGAAGGATTTTGAAGTCTGTAAAGCAGTGGGGAAGGATAAGTTTTTTTACCCCTTATTTCTAAGCTGCCCTCAAGATAATTCCACAAGTAGGACACATGTTTTCCGTGACTATCAGTGGAAGTGGCAACACTGGAACGGAACTTGAACCCTTTTTAATAGGTTCTGGTCCAGATCTAACAAACAGATCTGGGATGTAACTGCAGGTGGAAACCTCATGTGGGAGCTTGGAAATGCAAATACTGTGATTCTTACAGCAGGGCAACTATTGTTGGGGGACCACTAGGCCCAGGAAGCAAGCTGTATTTTGACCCACCAATTTATGATGAAAATTGGAAAGGTCCCTTTGCCAATGGGACCTGGGCTTTAAAAGGGCATTACTGGATTTGTGGCCAATATGCTTACCGCAGGTTACCCCCAAACCGGTCAGGGATATGTTATGCAAAGGTATATTAGACCATTGTTCTTTCTGCTACCACAAGCTCAGGGAAATCAGTTAAGAATCAAGTTGCATGATGATTTAATTAGAGAAAAGCAGTCAATTGATGTATCCCTGGCTGGAAGGAGCACCCAAAAGTGGGGTGAAGATGAATGGCCACCTGAATGAATTATACAACACTATGGATCAGACACATGGAATCCTAATTAATATCAGGTGCCAGAGAACCCTTATATAATTTAAATCAGATAATTAGGTTACAAGCTGTCTTTGAAGTAATAATGAACCAGATAGCTACAGCTCTTGACCTCCTTGCTGACCAATCTACTCAGATGAGAAATGCAATATTTCAACATCGGATGGTATTAGACTATTTATTAGCAGAAGAAGGGGCAGTGTGTGGCAATTTAAATGACTCAAACTGCTGCTTGCACATAGATGGCAATGGAAAGGTGGTGAAACAAATAACAAAAAGAATAAGAAAGTTAGCTCATGTACCGGTCCAAACATGGAAAGGATGGAAATAGGACATGTTTTTGTGCTTATCTGGTGGACTATGGGTTAAACAAATGCATTTCTTACTCTTATGTGTTGTAGCAACTCTAATCTTTTTACCATGCATGATCCTTTGCTTAGTACAACTTATTCAATATGTGATCAAAGGGATGCAGGTAGTAGCCATGCCTACTGATCCAGAGATGGCTACAAAAGGACAGAAATTGATGTCACTGCAAATAATTGTAAAACCAAAAAAGACCCAGGAACAGGAAATTAGGTCCATGATAACTAAAGTTTGTAAAGACAATTATTTAAAAAAAATAAAAGATGAGGGATTGAGAGGAATGACGGATTTGTCTTTACAAACGAACTGTGGGTCTGCTGGTAGATAAAACTAGCACTGAGAGATAAAAAAAACAATGGGAAGGATTCCACTGATTGATGAATGGACAAAGATATTTACCTTTACAAACAAATTGTAGGTTTGCTGATAAATGAAATTAGATATTGAAAGATGAAAGAAACAATGGGGAAAACCCCCAAATTCCATAAGAATTAAAAATTTTAAAAAGGAGGATTATACATTAGAGGGAAATCTTGAGTATCAGGCATTCCGGGAAGTCTGTACCTCTCAAGTACCTCAGCCAATGGGGAAAGAGAGAAGGGAAATGCGGCCAGGAAATTAGGATAAAAAGGAGGGTGCGTCCTCTAAAAATTTGAGAGATCCCAGGGGAACCCCCATGGCCTCTCCCTTTATTCGAATAAAGTAAAAGGATTCCTCTGTCTCCTTTTTGGACATAAACCTCTGATGTTTGTGGATTAATTTTCCTGACAAATGCAACAGTTCTTTAAACTTGAACTACTTTTTTTTTTTTTCTGCGTATCTCTTACTGACAAAGAGGTGCCAATTTATTCCCTTACTGAATTTTCTCATTTCATCTAATTATACTTCTACAAAATTGGCTTAATTTATCTGAGAAGCCTCCCCCCACATAATGACACTGCTATTTACATGTGTATATTTCAAGAGCAGATAAAAGAAACAAACCCCCAAGATTCACAGTGGAACCGACACACCATTATTGATCTTTAGAAATTATATGGATTTTAAAAAAGTCATTATGGGTATTGATATGTCAGACTTCATTCTTTCAGGGAACAATTTCTAGAGACGCTTAAGGAATTTGTTTAAATAAAGAATATAATTGGAATCTATTCAAAAAGCAGATAAAAGGCTATTTTTTCCACTCAAAAAAAGTTTTAGCTGTTTTACTACATAAACACAGTCATCTTACTCCCACAAAGTTTTTTCCAAGTTCCAAAATATTTGTCAACCCTTAAATGCATTTTCTCCAACTTTTTCATTCTGCAGAATGCACTCCAAATGACTTCAGTTCTTTCTGTAAGATACTGTCAACTGCATTCCTCACCACAACCTAATGAATTCATTATACTCCACACAGAACAGGACAGAGACCAAAATTACTGTGCATCTAACAAACAGCAAATAATCTCTCTGCACAAACTGTGAAACTTCTAGATATTGTCAGTGATTTTACCATAATAAGCAAGCAAGCAGAACCAAGTGAAGAAACAACTTTGACAACATTCCTTGCTCAACAGCTGACTATAATACTAAAATCAGTTTCTGGTCTTTATAACTTAAAAACTCAATAGCTGAGGAGGGAGAAAAAGGAAAATATGGGGTTCAACTTGCAGACAGCATGTCTACAGTAGCACTAAGAAGCCTGTAGGTACAGCTTTCAAACCAGACAGAAATAGTGGATTAGCAAAAGAATAAAAATTAACTTTCAAATTAAATTTAAAGTTTTTTACCTGTATTCAGCTCCCCATCCTTTAACAAAACTCATTCTTATGGTACACATTCTAGTAAGCTGATAAACTGCTTCAAAACCTTGATTCACAGACTGAGCCAGAAGAGCAGCAAATTCTTGGTTATTAAAGATTTTGAGGTTGCATCCTATAAAGAAAAAAAGTCCAAAGAGTACAATCAATCAGTGAATATTTGTGTTTGCTACACAGAAACCCAAAACTATGAAGAAACTATGAAAAGGAAATCAAATGTCCAATGAATACATTCACTGAATAGTTTTACACAATACCTTTGGTAAGCTACTAACCTGGTGGAATTTTGCACACAGTTGCAGGATGCCAGCCATATCTTTGATTACAGTTGGGGCTCTGAACAAAAATTGCGCTATCACTTAAGCACTCAGCAAAAACTTCTCCACCAATGTAATAGAGACGTACACCCCTTCCTGTAGCAAAATTCAAAAGAACTTTAGTTATGATATGACCCAAGAAGATTAACAAACAAGAGAGGATTTTGTTTCAGAGAAGGCCACAGTTTTTCATTATAACAGAAACAGAAATAAATAATCTACAGGACAACACTGCTGGGCTGACAGCTGTAGCGGGAGCAGAACACAATTAACTTGCATTTTTCCTCCCACGAACTCAAAATAGTTGAAGGAGAAGCAGAATAATTTTTGGTCAAGAGTGAGATAGACTTTTCTAGCCATGTAATGGCTTATAACCCAATCAAAATTAGAAAGCAGTGTGGATTACAAATAATTTTTAGTTAAAGAAATACCAGAATAAAAATATTAGGTTTAACAGAGCTAAAACTTGTGCTAGTATTAAAGTTTTGTATATGAAGGAACACAGACCACTATGGCAAAAAAGGAAAACACAGTGTACCACTTCAACACTCTTTGCTTACATGCACCCATACAATTTCACAACCCACTGCATACCCCTTTCTCTGTAGTATTTGAGCAAAATCAACAGGACTTCATTCAGCCCTATTACAACAACTCTAAGAAATATTATTGTTCACTTTTAAATTGTGGTTTTTTTCTCTCTCTCAGAGTGGTAAAAAACTTGTATGGCTTATTTCTAGCAGAAGATAAGTAATGTACAATTGAGCTCTCAAAGAAAGCTATTTATAATTAACAGGTTCTTTAAAGGCCATAGTTCCTATTTCCCCTTTAAAACAATTTTTCAAACAAAATGTGAATTGGTCTATTAAAAAAGTAAGAGTTCCTTACATTTTTGCTTTTCCTCATCACTAGTCATTTTGATTAGTTAGCACAGGTATAGCCGGGGCTTCTGAACATCTAAATTTTTATTAGACAAGCATTTGGATTTGGCATAGAGGCAATCAGAAGGTTCTATTAAAGAAGTTGAAATTTTTACTAAAAATCAAACCAAAAAACCTAATGAATACTGCTAAATAAAATAATTCAGAAAAAAAAAAGGCTAGTTTATTGAAGAACCTAAAGCAAAGACACCGCATTGTTGTTGGGATGTTGGGAGACACAAGACAGATGATGGACTTTGGACCTTATTAGCATGAGATTTGATAAACAAAATACCTTGGCAAAAGCAAACAGAACTTTGAAAATTAGATCTAGATTGCAAGAAGATTAAATCAGGCAGGTTTACCGGAAAAAGAAAATCTCATTAAACTCTGCAAGCAAGAGATGTTGTAATATGTGTAAGTTTGTGATTGTGATTTTAACCTAATCATTGTACTTCACATTACTAGTCTCCCTAAAACAGTATATAAGTGTTTGTATCCCACAATAAATCAGATTCTGATCACTGAACCAGTCTTCCCCGTCTCTCTTCATCAATGAAACATTGTAGAAAACAATATTCTTTACTAACCATTACAAAGAAAATCTTAATAATGTCAAAACAGCATGTTATCTTAACTGCAGCTTTTCCCATTTCAGAAAAGCATTCAAGTACTACCAATGTTCATGCTGCATTTTATAAATTAGAATAAACTAAGCAACATGCTAATATTTTGCAATTAAAGCTTAATTTCAATTATAAGCAACTCCAAATATAAATGCTACCTAGGGCAGAGCAGTCCAATGAGGATCCTGAAAGCCAAAAATCTGCTCCTTGGGATACTTTGGTGTGTCAACTCTTTCCAGAAGGCAGAGAACAGCAACATGAGCAACAGAAACCCCTACAGTTGAGTGGCTTCCTTCTGTGCTGCTTGCATCCTGACAGTTGTGTGACTGCTGCTGCCATCAGCTTAGTGACTACGGATTGAGGAAAGGGAGATCCTTTCAGCTGTAGCCATCACTACATCTCTTCCCAATTGCAACAGGCTGTGGTAACAGAAGCAGCTATATTTCTCCTCAGTTTCAGAAGCAGCAACCTCTCTATTTTTCCACTTCTGTCCTTAGCAAGAGAGATCAAGCTCCTCTTTGCAAGCCCCAAGGGAGAAGTTCTATGGCTGGCTGCACAAGGGGGAAAGGAACCCAAAACACAGATCTGCCCATTCTACCTAGGTCAGTCCAGATAATTTAACGTCTAAAATGAAATTAAAGATCAGAGATCTTTACCTATGTGTCGCCTTGTCATTTCCACTGTAGCATTTCTGTTTACGTTGGAAAGCAAACCTAGACAAAATCGTTCTGAATTTGATGGATCTGTAAAGCCATCTACAGTCAGAGAAGGCTGGGATGCGTGGAAGGTTTCTCCCACTCTCTGATTCAATTCATAATATGCTATTGAACACCAAAACGCAGGCTCCGAGTAAGTAACTGGTTGCAAGTCTATAAAAAAAGAAATAAAACAAGCTTAATGCAGAATTCGAGGCTGAAAAGAAATCTATCTGCCCTGCTATTTGTCTCTCCCAGAAACAACAGCTGTTAATCTCTGCAAATTATATTTTACTTGCTGTCATTTTTACCTACTCCAGTAAACATAATGGAATTTAGATTTTCACACAAAGGAAGAAGGAGGGGAAGAGGGGGTGTGCGGATTCTTACAGGGATGATCTAATCTGACCACAGCCCATTTAGTTCAGTACTTGCATTTTGCTTGGCAAAAAACTAATTCTGCTATGAGTGCCAGATGTTGAGACATTTCTGTTGCTTTTCTATAATTTGCAAACATTTTGGCAATGTTAAAGAAAAGATTAAACTATCAAACACTGAACCACACAAAGGGAAAAATATTAATATGAAAATTATATTTTCTTATATTACACTAGATCTTATACCATCTCTATCTAAAAGCAGTTCCAAGGTCCTTTTACTCTCCCCTATGAGAGCTCAATATCTTCCCTGTGCATCTTCAACTTTTCCTGAGCTGCTTGCCCTTTTTACCTACCCTCATTACTTACTAAGCATTCTAAACAGCATTTTTCTGTCATCATTGCTTAAACACACCCAGGGGAATCTGATCTTCCTTAGGCATTTATACAAATACACAGCAATGGCACCTCATCAAAGCAGGTGGACAACTAATGTGGGAGCAATGATTGTGTTGCAGTTACAGGTGAAACAGTACGTGAGAAGAGTAGCAGAACATATATACAAGGGAGTCAGCAAGTCTGGGCAGCACTATGTATTGGCTAACATCCTTTAAACTATTTTCTAAACACTAGTCCTGCACACACAACCATATTATTCTTTCTCTTTGCTAGGAACTCAACAGTTACAGAAATAGAGTAGTAGTTAAGAAGTTATTTACCCAGCCCTATCATGTTTATCATCAGGAAGCCAACCCAATAGTCTCCTCCTAATACAGTTCTTAATTTTTTTAAGTACGTTTTCAGTTTAAATGTAATATATACTGTTATGTTTCGAGCTTGGCACAGAGCTAGTGCTCTTATGAAAATGTTTTTACTCTGGTGTCTGTTGTGAGATGTGACTAGGAATAAGCAAAACAGGCTTTAGTTTAAACATAAAGAAAACTTTATTACTTAAACTACAGGAAAAATAGGAAAACTTATAGGAAAAAAAATTGAAAACTTTACAAAAAATACTTTTTTCTTCTCTACTACTAGAATTTCTTAATTTGATACATTCTCTTAAATCACTAACTGCTTAGTTTGGCACTACTTTTTAGTATACTCAAACTTCAGTCTATGATGAAGAGGAGAGGAGTCTTTTTTGTTCTATAGGCTTCGTTTGGAAACACGCTGAAATTTCGTATGCTTTTATGTTACTCGGCACTGCTCGGAAAAGTTTTTCTGCTGCTTGTGACATTTTTTTTCTATGCTTAGTGCTCTCACTACTGTGCATGGATTAGAGTTGCTTCTAGGGTTGTTTTTTAAGGATGCTTTGTCTCACTCTAAAAAGGCACAGTTTCTGATTTGGGACATCTGTCCCCCCCATATTTTTTAAACTCTTTGGGGCTGAGGGGTCTTTACGATGAACTTTCTTGGTTCTGAGGCACTGCTTCCCCCTAAGTGCAGTCTTTGTGTTACAGGAACAAACTGAGTTTATGGCTACACAAAAAAAGTTTAGCTAAAAGGCTACTCTAATTATCTCTCTCTTCAGTTATTTTTACATCTTTTGGGCTAGGTCTTTGTTTCATCTAATTTCTTATTTCTCTTTTTATTCAGCTCTGAGGAGGATCAGCATTTTTGCAAGGCTTTAATCATGTAAGAAAGGGGTTAAAACTTTTAGTCTTTGTTTGTTTCAGAATACTGGTACTCTCACACGCGCTGCTGCTGCGGCCGGCCGGCACTCTCCCCCCCCTTCACTTCCTGGGCCGGCTGCTATCACATTTAGACGCCGGCTCTCCTCTTTCTCCCTCCTGGGGGGGGAATGGCTGCTCGATGGCTGTTTCTTGGGGCTGCTTTTCTACTCTTCTATCTTCGAGGGCTTTCTATCTCTGTCCAGGCCCAGGCCTACTGCATGGCTGCCCCTCCCCTGCCTAGCAGCAGCAGCTGGACGAGGGAGGGAGATTTGACTTTTCGCTTCGACGTCCCAAGAGGGCTTCTCAGGGCTGAAACTTTGTTTTTTAACTCTTGTGTATTCTCGGAGGTGTGTTTAAACTTTACTGGCTACACCAGGTGCCAATATCAAACTCTGAGCATCTATTGGTTTGACTACAGCATTCTAGAATTCTCACTTCTTCTTGGTCAAACCACCACATATACATAAAGATGAGTCATCACACAGAGAAACAATTACAAGAATTTCCAGCTTACCCAGGCTATGATTAACTGGAGAAAGACTACTAGGAGACAGCTCTGCTGGAGATCCTGTTGAAGCAATACAGATTGTTTGAGAGCAAATGACTCTCATTATTTCAGATAAGTAGGAATAACCATTATCTAGATATAGTTTTACATTGAAATTCTTCAGAATAAGAAACCTCAGAAATACTAACATCACTTTTCCAGCATATCACACACTTATTGTGAATTAAGACTGCATTTAATTTTTCAGACTCATGGGACCCTACCCCACCTCATAAACCTAATTAACATCTTAGTGTTGTATTTGGCAGAACTTTCACTTCATGCACAATCTGTGCTTGCCACAGAATCATAGAATGGTTTGGATTGGAAGGGTCCTTCAAGATCATCTAGTTCCAATCCCCCTGCCATGGGCAGAACACCTTCCACTAGACCAGGTTACTTAAAGCCCCATCCAACCTGGCCTTGAACACTTCCAGGGATGGGGCAGACACAGCTTCTCTGGACAACCTGTGCCAGTACCTCACCACCTTCACAGGAAAGAATTTCTTCCCAATATCCCATCTAACTCTACTCTCTATCAGTCTGAAGCCATTCCCCCTTGTCCTATCACTCCATGCCCTTGTCCAAAGTCCCTGTCCAGCTCTCCTGTAGCCCCTTTGGGTACTGGAAGGTGCCCTAATGTCTCCCTGGAGACTTCTCTTCTCCAAGCTGGACAACCCCAACTCTCTCTGTCTTCATAAGAGAGGTGCTTCAGCCCAGTAAGAAGGTAGTGACTTCTTCTCAAATTCAGTGGAAAAAAAGCTAAGAAAAAGTGGACGAGACAAGCAAGATATTGCCTCTATTCTGAAAGGAGAGGGTTTATCTCTAGAAGAACAACTTGGATTTCCTCATTTGAGATTATTCTTTCCTGGAAGGAGGAAGGAAAAAGTTTAGAAAAACATGAACTCCTCAACACAATTTGTGCATTTGTAGATAAAATACAAAGAGGCTTTGCACAGAATCATTCCTACAATGATTGCTGATATCAGGCTTTTTAAATTAAGGTAGCCATTATCACATAGTGGGGAAATATTGCAATTCTTTTGGAAACTGGTGCAGTTGATTCCAACTAACTGAAAAAGATTGCTAACATATCTGTAACTTGTTTAGGCCAACAGACATGTTGCTTCAACGAACCTGTTTCCAGAAGGTAAAGTTGGAGATGGTTAAAACAAATCAGCTATTAAAATTTGATGATGACTTAATTAGATCTGTATATTTTTATTATAAAACAAATGTAATGTACTTAATATGGCACAGAATGTTTTAAAAGCATTCCCCTAACAAAATATTAATTTGTTCACTAAAGACTGAAAGTGATATTTTAAACAGAAAACACCAGGTTGTACAGAGGAAAACTGCCATCATCTTTTAGCCTGAATTCATGTTGCTATGCAGAGGGATCACAGCTAGTGATCCCAAGTTTTGAAAGTAGTTACCTGTATCCATGCTTTGGTTTAACTGCTGGTCATTTGTTTCTCCATCTTCACTGATATATCCTGGAGGTGGTGTTTCTGTCAAAAAAAAAAAAAAAAAAAAAAAAAAAAAAAAAAAAAAACAAACAAAAAAAAAAAAAAAAAACAAAAAAACCTAATGGTTCAATGACTGAGGAAATTTGTACAATTTAGCATTTTGAGGTTTTGTTCTCAAGTCCTCATGAGCTTAATTCAATACCTAAATACTTTATTAGAATGTCATTTTGCCATCCCTTTCTCCTTCCAGTAGGTCTTCAAACACATTACTTGCCTTGCCTATGCAAAATGTATAATCTCTTTTATTCCAGTCAACTGTTCAAATGTGTTAATACTTGTCTTTTCCATTTAAGACAAGATACTTTCACTAGAATAAGTAACAGTTTTGTAATTGTGATCAACAGCTTTCACATTTAGTAGAATTACAAATAAAAAAACCCCACATCTGGTGACTTGCACAAAAAAAAAAATCACGTGAGCTGTCTTAATGTACTATAACCATCAGGTCAGATACCCTCCCATGCCTTATAGATTTGAAGGTTACTTTTCAGTTCAATTCCCAAATCCATTTTCCTTCATTATCTAAAAATTTCACTCAATAATAACTATATTATTTAACTAGTTACACTGCACAAGCTCTATTATCATTATTACTTCCAAGCTCTATTAAAACAATCATCTATTCTTTTAACTAGCTTTCTTTAAAGATGGAGTTTCAGTAACCAAAGCAAACTCAGAAACAAGTTTGAAGCATTCTGATACTAGAAACTTTGCCCAATTCAACAGAAATATCTTCAAAACCCAGAAGAGTATGCATGTTCCTTTTCTCCATTCAAAAGGTACTTTGTAATCCAGATAAGTTAATCAACTGCCTTTCAGGAAATAATTTTCTTTGAACTGGGCAAATATCTTTTCCTATATGGAGTTGGACTTCAATGATCCTTGTTGGTCCCTTCCAACTCAGGATATTCTATGATTCTATATATTAAAGGCAAAACCTGGATTGCTTTAGTGAAAGTGTTTGAAGATAACTATGTCTACAATCACCTTAGAATTGTCTCTGAGACATCTGAGGGATTAAGTACATTTAATTACATTACTATCAAACAGCAGAAATTAAGAGCTTTTTGCCCAAGAATTAAAATCAAATAATATCAAATATCATGTCTGAGATTTACAGCAATATATTAAGGTCAGAAGGAAGTCAGTGACAGGAAATTAGATTAAGTCAGTTGATTAAAAAAAATTAACCAAAAGAATTATCCTTGGTTCACTCTGTAAAAACTAGTGAGCTACATATAGATGTGACAAAATTCAAACGAGAATTTAAAAGGACGATTAAAGGAAATCTTCACTATCAAGAATTATGATAACAAAAATCATACTAATTTTGAACATTTTTATTGAATTCATTGTGATAAAGTGGACTCCACCCTTCTCCAAATCGTTCATTATAAAGGCCACAGCCATGGTAAAAGGTCAATTACCATTTCCAATCCAACTCACACTTCCTGTTTCCAGTTGCTAATCTAGAGTCGTTGGCATAGATTATTTTCCATAACTAATCTCTATCTGAATAGAGATTTCCTCCATGTAGTAGTATTAATGGAACATATAGCCCCAAGAGCCATCCTGCACCTTCACGACTGCCATCTTCCCAGCTGTAAGTGAAACCAACCTCTCTGTAGACCATGTACTGAGACAGTATTGTGGTGCAAAGCTACTACAGTCTTAGTTTGGCCTACTGCTAAAGAAAATGGTTCTCTGAAGCAGGCTGTCAAGACACACAAGATTTATCAGAACCTAGCTAAGTGTTCAAGATTAAGTCAGCCAGGTCAAATAAAGTAAGATGCCATTAATATAACAGGAGGGTGTCAGTGACAAAGATAAGGATGCAAGGTGCGGTTAACTGCATAGTCATTTGAAAACCATGTGAATACCCACAATCACCTTGAACATACTTCCTGCAAGTAACTACCTAGCTGCTTTAGCTCATTTCCATAGCACTGGATTTGCAAATGGTAGCTTTCCAGTAAGTTGTTAGGAAATGGTATCAAAAGCCCTCAGATGGAGTCAAAAAAGGCATGCATCAGTTAGGAAAGCAGCACCAATTTCTATCCCCTTAAATTGCTCTTTAAAGATCTGCTGTCCCTAGGTGACAACAAACATGGCCCAGATTAAACAGATGAGAACAAATTTATTACATTTTTAATGCCATTTCAATTCTTGGATGCATTTAAAGAAAACACAAACAATAACCTAAGACACATAGATACAATTTCTATATTACACATATTTGAGTTTCAAGTAATTTTATTCTTCAAGAGAGTCTAGATCTGAATTTTCAGCTTGTTCATAACATAGCTGCATTAAACATTTATGAGAAAGCTTCAGCTTTACTTGGTTTTACACTCCAGGCAACTTCCTAAAGGGATAGGAAACACAAAGTTGGGGCAGGAAACAAAGTTCACTGATTTTATGTTTCAGTAACAGTACCAGGTTTTGGGTGCACTGTAGCAGGGTAGCCTTGGGGTGGGGAAGGGGCAAAGAAGGGGAAGAAGGAATTCTTTGATTTTAATATTGTTAGGTTGCTCTTTCATACTAAAAAGACAAAGCTGTGCACACAATAGTAACAAACACACAAAGCAGACCGTGATCAGTTGTGGACTGCAGATCAAAACACTAAGTCACTCATTTGAAACTTAAAAGTTTTCTCCACAAACTACATCTGGTGAGACTGAGTAGTAAACTGCTTCTCAATCTCCAACACACAGCATTTGGCAACCCCTATATGCTTGTAAAACAGATTAAAAGCATAAGACAAAGGTCTGTTTTTCACTCTTTAGCATTCTGAATCTTAAATAAGCTACTGAAACCAAGTAAGCAATATCATTTCACACAGGATTGTGTTCTGCAAACAGCAATGTTCAGGTATTTCCATTGGAACTAATACACAAAAACAACTAGATCTAACTTATTGGCACATCTTGCAATTAATTTGATCACTTAGGAGCATAAAATTATCATCTTTGTTTCAGCGGCACAGTGTCAAACATACTGTTTACAGTGAAAGTTAAGAAAATACCTGGTATGTAATTGCTCTGTGGTTCAATTCCAGCTGGAAAGTTAGTGTTTTCAGGAATGGAATGGGTATAGTCATCAAGAGGTGGCAGTTCTGTTAGAATCTCAGTGTGCCGTGGCACTAGTACAGGAGGCAAGACTGGAAAAGCAAAATTCAAAGCATTGGTAAGACCCTCAAAATGCACGCTTCTGTGAGCTAAAAGGAAAAAATATCTATCTAAACCATCTAACAATATCTTCAGATGTTTTGAAATTTTCTGAATGTCTGTACTGCTAGTATTATGATTGCACTGATAGTGGTAGAAACAGATTCCTGAAGTGCCTCTTGACTAAGACTATTCCACAGTAGCAAAGGTGAATCATCTCTGTTCTCCTTTTAAGTCTGGGCCATATTTAGCCATCTGGAAACTACTAGAGGTCCTGGAAATGTTTATCGGAGTAAAGATATCTCCACATTCATAAAGATTTTTCAGTAACTTTACTATTAAAAACTATCAGGGGTGGTTTTCGCAAAAGCTGTATCTAAGAATCTTGAACTTTTGGCAAGAGAAAGCATTTTTCTCTTTTTCACTTATAACATGCTGATCAAGCGCATACAGATGCTATACAAAGTCAGAAATAGTCTTCCTACCTGGTGTCTCCACCCTCTGGTAGTGGTAAGGGTTTACACATACTTCATCTTTTTTAAGATTAAAAGCATATTCACAGTTTTCGATTGCTTTAAGTTCATGGTGACTGTGAAGATCTGGCCAACGCCACAAACGACAGTAAATAACATGTGGTAATCCTTTACGATGAGATACCTGTAGACGGCCATCGAGAGATCTGGAGGGATAAGATGTTAAAAAGTTTTTACAGAATGCATGCTCTTAGCCACTTAAGCAAGAGTGTACACACATGGGATGGGTAGTTTAATGATTTTCAGAATTCAGTGGATTGATACTGCTAGTGACATTTGTACTCTTGTTGAAAAGCTTCAAATGTGATAAAAATGATCATATCAGTAGTCTCTTAACTTGTATTTGGGTTGCTCTAATCATTGGCAGTTAAATTTAGAATTCATTAAAAGCCACTTTACCTCCAACCAAGTATTTAGGATGATTGCTTCATATATCTTTTTAAATGCAGAAGAGAGTTGTTAAAAAAAAAATCACACACTTAATAGTCCCTTCCACTACTAAACCTCAAAGCTTTGCTGTGGCATAGATGCTTTATGGCTTTAAGAACTCCCAAAGGACTGCAAATAAGCCTATAAGCAGTCAGCTGCTCAAGTGATCCACATGGCAGTATAACTGCAATGTAAAAAGCATGAATGCACATCTTTTAAGGACTGTACAGTTTATCTTCTTGACTTCATCTGCCTTATTACCAACTGAAATAATTTTGCTAGTTTTAAGACAGACTGCATATGCTTACACAAATGCAGATGTTTATGATTGTTATGGGATGGGAGACAAACCTCAATACAGAAATCAAGTAATATGACATGAAAAAATAAAGACACTGTTTAGAATTTGCCTGCCATTAACTACTGAAGAATTTATAAACAATTCTTTAGTAGCTCATATCTGAGCCAATTAGCAAGATTTAACTGAAAGCTTTTGACATACAAAGCAGTTAAAATACTTTGTAAGATTAGGCCTAAAGAATCAAGCTTCCCAACTTCATTAATATAAATACCAAATCATATTAGAGCTTGCATTTAAGAAGTCTTCTCATTCTTTCAATAGCACTGTCATGAAAAATCAATATTGCAGAATTAGAATTTCATTGGTCAAAACATCAGCTGATAACACTTGGATTTCTACACTGGCAAGCAAATATCTTAAAATGCTGTACCATGAGAGGCCTAGGAAGCATTTTAGTCTATTTTACAGCTAAAGCATCCCATTACAGACCCTCCAAAGCAAATCCCTCCCACAAGATTTCTATGATGCAAGAGGGCAGAATATTCACCTGGTTTGTTCAGAGAAGCTGTAAAGGCCTGTTGTATCCCACTGATCTATCGTGTTTGGTGTACTCAGTCCCCAAATTTCTGAACAAGTGCTGTGCATAATAAATTAAGAACAAAAACAAAAAATTGATATGAATATGGAACATGGTTATTCAAAACACTATGGTGTCAAACATGGAAAAACATAGAGAATACTTCCTTTCACATAGAAGATAGAGCATTGTTTGACTTGCATTTAGAATGACATCGCATGCTGTATTTTCTATATGAAGGAGGCTATCAAAATGGAACAAGTGATTCAAGGTAAATGATAAATGTTTTTAAAGTTGAACAAGTTCTCTGCTTTTAAGAAGCCAGTACAGTTGTAACATCACTTAAAACAGGCTAAATTTCTTCAGCCTAGCTCTTAAAAAACTCCGTTTTAAAGGGTGGTTTCTGGGTTTGTTTCTTGGGGGGGGGTTTGTTTGTTTTTAAACATAAGCTTCCCTAAGACTTCAAACAAATGCCATGTATATCTGAAACTGAACGTCACAATCTAACTTTCAGGTACCATCACTTAAGCACTAATCTCATTCTCCATGCACATACTAACTTGCTGCTTTCCCCAAAAGAGGAAAATTCAGACTTTAAAGAAAAGCACATCGTAGCTAATACTTTTCACTGATTTTTGTACTCTCCTTGATTAAAGAACTAAATATTCTTTTCCACAGTATACAAAACACAGAATGTTTAACACAGTTTTACAGTATAGCATTTTATGATTCAGCTACAGGATAACAAACCTTAAATTGCTAAATCAAGAAGAAGGAAAAGAGAGACAACTAAATTTTTGCCAAACTGGTTCAAGGACAAGATCACAACAGTAAAGAAAAAGGAGCCTTCAGTCAGAGGCACAAACTAAAGGCAACATCAGATTTAAACAAAGCAAGAAAAGAGCATGGGTTTGTAAACAGAAAGCAGACTCAGAAGCATAAATCCAGCTCAGCTCTATCACAGACTTGCTCTGTGATCACTAAAAATGGACAGTTTATTTTTATACAAGTGACATACAACTAGACTTCGCACCTCAGAAATTATGAGAATTTGGTTCAAAAGCAACTTACATCTCTATTTCCTAATTACAGAGCCTGAAGTTTGACTGTCTGCTACAGTCTCTAAAATAAATAGCCTCTGAAAAGTTGCAACAGAAAGAAAAAAATCCAAGTTCACCAAACTCCTGGTTTTAAATATAGGTGTTGCAATTTAAACTACTAAACTTAGCTGATACAGTCACAAGTTTGGATTGAGTGCTTAAGGGATGAGAAGTAGGTATTTTTATTTCCCTTCTCTACACAGGGAAAATTCAGTAGTGTTATGAAACAAGAAGACATAAACATAAGCGTGGGCTACTGATGAAGGGACTTAATGGTTCTTGTCCCCTTCTTGCCTGTCCCAAACACCTCACTTTTAGTGCCATTCCAGGGAGGCTGAAATGTTCATGCAATTGAGCAGCAACCCAAATCAATCAACTGGCTATCTGACCACAGAACATACATGGCAGAAAATTTAACTTTTGAGAGTTACTTTTCTATATCACTTCTATTCACTGTAGAGCTTTATGAGCACTACGAATCAGGAATAAGACTATAATTGTGGACAGCAGCCTGCATTTATCACAAATAAAATTGTTACATAAAATATGGCCTTTGACATTTTACTGATTACGGACACAAGTAAAATATTGTAATAGAGAACATTTGTCTAGTAGAGAGCAGCAGTGTCAGACAAGAAGGCCTATTCTCTTATTTAGATCCAGCTCTTCCAAAGAGCCAACTCTCCTGAACAAGTTATATCTATCTCAGACACAGGCAGCATCACAGATCTCTAGAAAGTGGGCAAAGAGGGATCCTGAGCATCACTATATCAGCAGAGCATACAGCCTCTCTTTTTCACATTCCTAAAATGTCTCTAGGATGGTAGACTGCCAGAAGCTGTGTAATGATTAAAATAGTTGCCCTGAAGATGCATAAGGCGCCTGTGGGATGCCAGGGAGCATTCCAACACTGTACTGTGTCCTTAAATATTCACCACTGCTGCTTGTAAGACAGACCATCATATACATTAAATCAGAAGAACAATCAGCAGACACAAAGCCTGCTGCATATTAATTGACACAGTCAGCTCATTACCTTTGAGCAATGGATCCTTTATACAAAGCAGTGCTCCAAAGCTGACACTATTACAGATTACACATTCCCAAAATTGTGGGGTGCATCACTGGTGAAAGCATGGCATGCCACACATTTGCTGCACAAGACTTAAGATAGCACATGCAAAAGTAAAATTTCACAGTTCCTGACAAAGCATGATGAATAGGAACAGTATTTTATATTGCTAACCTCTTCTATCTATAAATATTCAAACTATCAAAGCTGACAGCATATTTCATAACCTACAGAACGAAAAATGTAATCCTGAAGTGACTGCAACAGTCATAGGTTACAATGAAGCTCAGGACACCATGGAGGGAAGGCAGGCCAAGAGGTACAGAAAAAGTGAACAGTTAGAAATTAGAGCAAAACTGCTCTAACATACAGCAGCTTACATGACATGCTATCTTCCAGAATGTGTCTGCTTAGAGTTAGGATTAATAGAAATATTTTACTAGTTCATCTACACTATAACTATACTCAACTCCAGTAATGCACAATCAAACACAGAAAAGCCTGCAGGAAATCAACCCATACAGTCAATAAAGTCAGCTCAAAATAGCTTTTACTGTTCACTGGAAGAAACATCTGAGGAAATAGAGTGGTCTCTCTACTCTCCTGCTTACATAAAAGAACCATTACCTGAGATGCAAGACTGTCCCCCCACTATATCACCCAGATAGTAAACAAGGCCTCTTAATATTCACACACATACACACTAAATCAGAATGAAATTCCTCACAACCCTAAAAAGCATACTTCATGCACAGCACTTCCATGAAAGACCACAATATGTTCATTCATATGCAAGCAATAGCCTGACAGAGGGCAAACATATCTATTCATCCCAGAAGGGTGGTGCTGGAAGGGTGACTGCATTCTGAAAGATGTTTAAACAACCACTGTAATGGAACCACTAAAACCCTCTGAAAGGGAAACAGGAGTACTGAATTACTGTCCCAAAATAAATAGGATGCATTCTCTCCTAAACCTACATCCAAAGCATCCAAAACCCCTTGTGAAGAGTCCTTTCTATTCCTTATTCCATAAAGAATTTAGGAGAATCAAGGATTAACATCTGTACTCATAAGTTAAGTCTTGTCTGGAAATATTCCCATGCCCTGGAACGTGATCATTTATGCTAGAAAGCAGCTAGGGCATTCCCCAGCACTGGGCCATGCCAATTACTGTTCTTCTACACAATTCCCAGGTTTGTGAATGGCACATCATCAGAACCACTTCAAAGATATTTACATACGAAGTACCAGAAACTCTATACAGAAGTTGCTAAATATAATTTTCTTCTTTTTCAGTCTCAGAAAGCAGAACTGTAAAGGAGCTTAAAAGGCACCAAGTTCAGTTGATAGCCTACTCTTTACCTGAAGTGGTAGCACTAGAGAAATGGCAAATAAAACCTGAAATGCAAATAGCATAACGCTTGTCAAAGCCCACATTATACAGAAATCATTACAGAATGGTGTTGCACATTCAACTTGCTTATTTGTGAAATATTACATTGAGCCACTAACATTTCTACTGAATCTTTCATATCTTTTAGAATCTACAGCCACTAAGAAGTTTGCCAACTCCACATTCAAGGCAATCATCTCCATTTGGTTTTTTTCCTGCATCCTATAATCACAAGCATTTCTTCCATTTAATCTGTCTACACCTACATTTTCTGAGGCATTTGTAGTGCTGGAGCTGTGACTGAAACAAAAAAATAATTTTAGTAAACCATGACAGTACCCCATTTATCTGTTTTAAAGTAGGAGATTAAAGTTTTCAAATTATAGAATTGTTATGCAAAATCTTCCCTATAGATATGAGCCTGACATTTGTTTTAACTCACATTTTCACTGAAAGACTAAACAAGAAAAACGCAACAAAAAATATGATCAGGTTTTCACTTGAACTGGAGAAGTTACTTAGCACAGGGACACAAACACCTTTATACCAGCCTAACATTTACAGGACTTATTACCTTGACTTACTAATTTTGCCAGGGGGGTAGAAAAGAGGTGCAGAATTTGCTTTGAGAGCTACACCAAGCTATCAAAACAAGAGTTAGAGAAGTAAGAAATGACCACTAGATTTAGAGAATCCTATTTTCTCACAACAAATGGGCAAATGTCAATGCATTAACATTGTTCATGGCTGCTTGTGTAAAATTTGCCTGAGAAAACAGGTTGAAGTCTGCAGATTAAAGATCTGTACCTTGTATAGCAAATTAGCATTTGTTTGTGTGATTGGAGTTTTTTGTGGGGCTTTTTTTGGTTCATCACAGGTGAAGCTCCTGTGAAGACACTGTCCCATTACACTCCACTGATACTAACTTTGAGAAAAGGATCAATGAATTGATGGATGAAAGAACAGAATCCTTCCTCTCATACCAGTTTTCTTTCTGATACACCTAAGGTTCAAGAACAGCTGGGAGGGAAACATGCCAAACCTTTGGAACTAGTTCAGAGAGGGTCTCAAAGACAACAGTAATAGGAAAGCCTGATTTGACAAGCTTAGGTGTAATATAGATGAAACAAAGCTATTAAAAAAGTTCATTGGCTTACATACAATATTGTATTCAGCACAGACAGTTCCTAACAAGTCTGCCAAATTCCACCTTGGACTTCTGGTGGGCAGTCTTTGGCCTGTTTAGGACATTTATTGACAGAGTACCTGGGGAGTCAGTCCTGAAACGCAAAGGTGTCCAGGAAGGCTAGATATGCTTTAAAAAGGAATTGTTAAATATTCAGGAGCAGGTTGTCCCCATGTGTAGAAAGACAAGTTGTCAGGGAAAGACCAGCCTGGTTAAACAGAAAATTTAGGCTGGAACTTAGGGGAAAAAAAATCTATCATCTCTGGAAGGAGAGACAGATAACTTGGAAGGACTATAAGGATGTCACAAGGGACATATATAGGGAAAATATGAGAAGGACAAAAGACCAACAAGAACTTGATTTGACCGCTGCAGTTAAAGACAAAAAAAAGTTTCTATAAATACATTTGCAGCAAAAGGGGGGTCAAGGAGAATCTCCATTTATTGAATGCAGAGGGTAGTGTAGTGTAGTGTAGTGTAGTGTAGTGTCAGGGTATTGAGTCAAGGGGTCAGCTGGAAATATATTTAGGATAATTGAAAACTGTAGATGAGTCGAGGGGCCAGCTAGGAATACAATTGAGATAGTAGAAGATTGCATATTTTAGTTAAGATTTTAAAATTAGTTAAGAAGCTAAGTTAGTAATGTAGGTGGCAAGAATCAAGTACCTGAGTTAAAGAGTAACAAATACATTAGGAAAGAGAAGCTAGGAGTGACAGGGATAGATGTAGCAATTGTGAAGGAGCAGAGACCATAGAAATACCTTGCCTTAAGAATAATCAAACAGTTAGGAGAGGCTTGGACCATGACCAGCAGATCAAAAAGTCCTGCCAACTGGCCATGGGTGAAGAGTTCACCATGAGGAAGATGGCTTTCTTCCTCCCATACACCCACTCCCTTATTTCAAAATCCCACAGACCCAATTAAGGGAGTACAGTTGCACAGCAGTAATGTCTATTTCAGCTGATTAAAATACAAAGTGGGTAGGTAATGATTATGTATTATGTGTCCTTAGAAACCACTTGGATATGTAAAACCTTTTCTGCATAAATAGAGAGCAGGAGTCTGTGACTCCTTGCACATGTATTTGGAAATGATTCCACATGTGTCCAGTGTGCTGCAATAAATACTCCTCTTTTCAACTTTAATTAGTTGAAGAGTCATCTGTCTGTGCATCAGTATGAAGAAAAGGCAGAGGTATTTGATGGCTTCTTTGCCTCAGTCTTTAATATCAAGACAAGTTGTCCTCAGGATAACCAGCTCCCTGAGCTGGAAGGTAGGGATCAGGAGCTGGATGAAGGCCCCATAATCCAAGAGGAGATGGTTAGTGACCTGCTATGCCAATTAGATACCCAAAGGTCTATGGGCCCAGAGGGGATCCACCCCAGAGTAATGAGGAAACTGGCAAAAGAACTTGCCAAACCACTCTCAATCATATACCAGCAATCCTGGTTAACCAGAGAAGTTCCAGCTAATTGGAAATTAGTAAATGTAATGTCCATCTACAAGAAGAGTTGGAGGGATGATCCAGGGAACTACAGGCCTGTCAGCCTTACTTTGGTGCCAGGCAAAGTTATGGATGATCCTGAGTGCCACTACATGGCACATGAAGGACAATGAGTGGATCAGGCCCTGGCCAACATGGATTTACAAAAGGAAGGTTCTGCTTGACCAACCTGATCTCCTTTGTCCTGAGTAACCCAAAATGTTATTGTATTCCATATCTATCGGTGCCCAAAATTGTTACTGTCTCTTTAAGACCCTGCAGTGCAATGGTGGGGCAGGAGTTGCCCGGGGCTTTTAAAAGTTGGAGCATGCAGGGAGCCCTCTCTCTCTTGCCATTTTGGCTCTCTCTCTCTCTTTCACCTTGTAGCTCTTGCTCAAGGCAACGGCTCCCTTTTGTGGTTTATTTTCTGTTTCTCTCTGGCATCTGGAGGGGATTGTTTCAGGCAGGTTACTGGACTCACAAAAGTAGCAACTCAAGAAGCTGCATTTCATGATCAAAAACTGTTTCAGAGTAAAATTTGCAACACCTGTCAGCAGTGCGAAGTCTAAGCTGGTCTGGGGTTGGGCTGCCATGCATGAGTGCCTGAGAGTCCATTTTCTTCCCCCCCCCATGAAAGCGGAGACCCAAGACAGCAGTGCCACCTCCAGCAAAGTCCAGTGGGTGGCAGGCATCAAGAAGCAGTAACACTGACCCTCACAAACATCAGCAATTCCCATCTTCCACTAAACTGCTTCATAAGCTCCTACTTTCCTGTTTGTTTTTTTTTTTTTCCCCAGGAGCAAGGGTGCACTGAGTGGGGTTAGTCTGCCATCTCCCTTTTGTCTCACAGACAACACAGGCACCTGAAGAGCATGCCATCTTGGAGGGAGAGCTGCCACTGTCTTTTCCCTTTGTCTCTCTACACAAGTGGCGAGCACCCTCTTGGGGAAGGAGACACTTTGCCATTTTGGGTTTCTCTGTTCACAGGGAGTCTGTGGGATTTCAGCAACTTTGTAACTAGTGTCTACAACTTATTTTTTGCTTGTTGATGTTTCATTTTTTAGTAAACTTATTTTTTCACTTATATCTACTTGTATTAGTTTCTTCTTATTGGTGGGAAAGGATTCATTAAAACTAAAGAGGTAACTCATTTGCATCCACCTTAAATTGTCTTAAACTAAGACACCTTCTATGACAAAGTGACCCACTTAGTAGATGAGGGAAAGGCTGCAGATGTAGCCTATTTAGAGTTCAATAAAGCATCTGACACCATCTCCCACAGCACCCTCTTAGAAAAACTGGCTGCTTGTGGCTTGCATGGGTGGACTCTTAGATGGGTAAAAAAACAGCTGGATGGACAGGCCCAGAAAGTTATGGTATATGGAGCTAAATCCAGTTGGTGGCCAGTCACTAGCTGTTTTCCCCAGGGCTCAGTTTTGGGGGTGGTCCTGTTTAACATGTTTATTGATGATCTGGACAAAGGGGTCAAGTGAATCCTCAGTAAATTTGCAGACAATACCAAGTTGGGTGGGAGTGCTGATCTGCTCAAGGATAGGAAGACTGCAGTGACATCTGGATAGACTCAATCAATGGGCTGAGGACAACTGCATGAAGTTCAATAAGACAAAGTGCTGGGTCCTGCACCTGAGTCACAGGAACCCCATGCAGCGCTACAGGCTGAGGGAAGAGTGGCTTGAGGGCTGTTTGGCAGAAAGGGACCAGAGGGTGCTGGTTGACACGTAGGTCAATATGAACCAGCAGTGTGGCCAAGAAGGCCTATGGCATCCTGGCCTGTATCAGAAATAGTGTAAGCATCAGGACTAGGGCAGTGATCTTTCCCCTGTACTCAGCACTGGTGAGGCTGCACCTTGATTACTGCATTCAGTTTTGGGCCCCTCACTTCAAAAAGGACATTGAGGTGCTGGAGCATGTCTAGAGAAGGGCAACAAGTCTCATGAAGGGTCTAGAAAACATGTCTTATGAGGAATGACTGAGGGAGCTGTGGTTGTTTAGTCTAGAGAAGAGGAGGCTCAGGGGCACCTAACCTCTCTCTACAATTATGTGAAAGGAGGTTGTAGTGAGGTGGGAGCCAGTCTCTTCTGCCATACCTGCAGTGAGAGGACCAGAGGAAATGGCCTTAAGCTGAGACAGGGGAGATTCAGATTAGATATTAGGAAAAAAAAATCACTGTTAGGGTGGTCAGGCATTGGAATAGGTTGCCCAGGGAAGTGGAAGAGTCACCATCCCTGGAGGTGTTCAAGAGACATCCAGATCTGGCACTGGGAGATATAACTTAGGGGTTACATTGATGGTGCTGGGTGGTGTAAGGACTTAAAAGGTATTACAGTGACCTTAGATGGTCACTGTGGTGAGAGAAGGACAAGAATCTTGTTTCTTGATCAGAAGGCTTGATTTATTTATATATGATATATAATACATTATAACTATACTAAAAAGAATAAGAAGAGAAGTTGCAGAGAGCTGCTCAGCTAAGAATAGAATAGAAAGAATGAATAACAAAGTTCTGTGTCCAGGGAATCTGTCCCTGAGCTGCTCTTGTGATTGGCCTTTAATGGTACACATGGATGATGAGCCAATCACAGGGACACCTGCTACATTTCACAGCAGCTGATAACAATTGTTTACATTCTTCTTCTGGGGCTCTGCTTCCCAGAAGATGGACAAATGTGAAAGAAAGGATTTCTATGAAAAAATGTCTGTGACAAAAAGGCACAGTTGCCCATCTCAAACACTGTCAAGGCCACAGAGAGAACCTGCCAAAAGCCACAGGAACAGGAACTTGAGATAAGCACAGAGGGGAGGAATTTGTGATAGGAAGGTGCTAATTCCAGGCTGGGCAGAGGTGAGATCTGGGTAGCACATACTGGGTAATGCATCTGGACAGAAGCAACTGCTAATACACATATCATCCCAAGTTTTATGCATGCCATTGTGATCACCCCATAGATACCCAAAACTTGGACTGTGTAAAGTTGGTACCCCCAGAAAAATGACTCTGGGATCCCCACAACAAAGTCCAGGGTGAAGGAGAACTCAGAGGATGCTGTAAGATCCACAGGTGGTGACTGTCTTCTGCTCTCTCCTCTTTTCTCTCCCTCTTTCTACTTCCACTTTGCTCTCCCTCTCCTCATTCATCCCTCTTTGTCTCTCTTCCCTCTCTCCTCTCTTCTCTCCCATTCTCTCTCTCCTCCTTTCTTTCTCACTCCCTTCTCTCTCCCCCTTTCTCTCTCTGTTCTTTCTCTCTCCCCCTTTCTCTCTATCATGAAAGAACTTTTATTGCTCAAGACCCCACTTGAAGAGGTTCTTCTTTCAGATCATTTGACAGAGGGGGCTCAGAAGCTGGCTATAAACCTAGAACATGCATTCTCCAGAACCCCACAAGGCCTAGAAAAGCTTGTGTTTCCTTCTTGTTAGCTGGTGAGAAAAGTTGCTATTTTGTTAATCACCTCTGTAAGCACATGACAGCGTCCACCCTGCCATTTTATTCCGAAGGTCCCTTGATCTTTCTTTTCTTTTTGGCAAACTCAGTTTTTGTCCTGGTTTAGGGCAAATTTGGTAGAGAATCTCCAAAGGGGGGCCCCTCCAGTAAGCAAACCCACACGGCTCCTCCCGCCAACTGGTTTGGGAAGAATTCCTCAGAGAGAAGTGGAAAGGACCTGTTTATTTAACAGGCACAGCACCTCCCCCACCCAGCACACAAAACGAACAATAACGGATGACAACACTCTTTCACCGCTCTGAAAAGATGACAAATTCAGAAAGTCTCTCTCTTGGGGGTGGTCACTCTGTTATCAGTCCCTCTGGCGCTGAGGCAGCTGCTGCAGCCACAGGGTGCAAACTCGTGGTGTTCCCAGGTCCCAGTCCGGAGCAGGTTCAAGTTGATCCAAAAAAAGGAAAGGAGAAACAGTCCAGGAAGAAATTTGGACTGTTTAGCTAAACTAGCTAATGAGCAGAAGCAAGAGCGAGCAGAAGCAAGAGCAAGCAGAAGCAAAGCAGAAGCAAGAGAGAGAGAGAGCAAAGCGAAAAGCAAAAAAGCAGCACTATGTACTGCCCAGTCTCTGTATCCCGCCAGCCATGGGGGAGTAGTATTACAGCGACCTGATGAAGGTCTTCAGGGTGAGAGAAGTGGACGAGAATCTTGGTTCATGATCAGAAGGCTAGATTTATTGATATATGATATATAATACATTATTACTATACTAAAAGGAATAAAGAGAGAAGTTGCAGAGGCTTGCTAAGCTAAGAATAGAATAGGAAAGAATGCATAACAAAGTTCTGTGTTCAGCAGAAAGCAAGGACAAACTCTCCCGTGAGTGGTCAGCAAATCCAAACACTCACAGAAGACCAATCACCACTGCACCTACTGCATTCCACATCAGCAGATAATTATTGTTTACATTTTTCTTCAGGGGCCCCAGCTTCCCAGAAAGGACAAATCCTAAAAGAGAGGATTTTATGAAAAAATGTCTGCGACAGAGTAGCTGATAAGAAACCAAAACAAAACTTTCACTCTTCAGAGCCAGTCTTAAAGGCACAGAACATAATATCCAGCATAAACAGAACACATGAATGGGGATACAAGCATCATAATGTCACCATAGGACAGTTTTCCAAAGAATCTGAATTTTCTTCCCTTTCTAAAATATTTCTTCTGCCTTATTGCCCCACACAATGTCGTTATCAATATATTGTAGATGTTCAGGGGCATTTTCCAGTTCAGTTTGGATCAGTCCATGACAAATAGTAGAGCTGTGCTTCCACCCTTGGGTGTATGGCAGGGCTGGAATGGGCTCCATGGCCAAGGTGCATGGGGGTTGGAAGTTGACTCTGCAGGGGCAGCGGTGTAGCCACATTTCTCTTCACAGAGAAAAGCAAGGCACAATTCTTCCCAAGAATATTTCTGGGTTTCACATTCTCTGAACCTCAGAGAAAGGAAAAACAATTCTTATCTTATTTGCTGTGCCTGTGTTTGTGCCAAAGTAGAATGCAGTATGGAGATTGTTTACCCAAAGTGATGGTGTTTTGTTTCCTTGGCCTATCAGAGCCAAGTGTGTGTGTGAGTCGGGACTGTCGGCTGACAGTCACAAGATTCTGTGCAGTTGTGTGCAGAGTTGAGTGCTTGCCAGATTCAGTTTAGATGTAATGTAATATAGTGTAGAATAATATAGTATAATAAAGTAATTAATTTGCCTTCTGATAAGATGGAGTCAGATGCATCATTCCTCTCTGCCACGGGGTCGCTGCAAATTCAATACAGCGGGACCTGCATGTCATTGCCATGCAGGTCGCCACCAGCAGCAAGAAACACAGAGGGAGCCAAAAAATCATCCTCCAGATCTCTTACTCCTGAAGCCTGCAAGGCTTTAGAGACAATTATGATGCTCTGCAAAATAGACAAACACATCGCTATGTTCCAGATAAACCTTTTTTCCTTGCAGTTTTAGGAGAAACGCTGAGACTGTATGGCCTCATTTTCCAAGAGGACTCCTTGTTATGAACAAAAATTCAGTTAATATTTTTTTGTGAGAAAGAGTTGCAGGGGGGCAGCCAGGTCTCAGGCGCTGCCAGGATTCTTAGTGCTTTGTTATTGTAATACCGGGTCGTTAAGGCTTATCTCCTTCTTTTGTATTAGTAAAAAGCCTGGCTGGGTGGGGAAATGGCCCTTCCCCGAGGCAGTGCGCCCTTCCAGCATAGGGAAGACACCTGAGAGGGTGGGGGGGTTATGCAAAGTGACTCCAAAGTCCAGAATGCTTTGTGGGACCCCGACTCGAGATGCAACGAGAAAACCCCAAAAACAATGAGCCAAATAAGAATTGAGAGACTAAAGTGATGTCTGGACGTGAGGAGCCGAGTGCTGAGCCTGCAGAGATGCTGAACACCTTCGGAGCCCCTCTCGCCCTGAGCAGAGAGTCGTCCGGACGCCAGGACCAGACAGGACCGAGCCAGGCAAAGTAACATCTGACGGGGACATCTAGCCCTAAAAAGCTCCCACGAGGACTGGATCCCCCGGCTCTGCCCCTAGTGGACGGAGCTGCACATATCCTCCTCCTCTGAGTCGCCCTGGGAGACGTGACGGGGACTGCAGCCCTGCCGAGCCGCCCAATCCTGAGCTGATCACTTTTAATAAAGGCATTATAAAGGAGAAGAAGTCTCCTGGCCCTGTTTATTTCACTCCTCTCAGAAAGATCTGTTGTTAATAATCAAATGGATTTTTCTTTCTTGCAGGGCACCGAAGACAATCTTCACATCTTTAGAGATGATATCTTGAATTATTATCAATGGCAGAGTTAGGCTTCTTTCTATAGCAGGTCGCGAATTTGCAATCATCTATTTACCTATGATTAAAAACTACTTTGAATGGGCTATGCAAAAGTCAGAAGATTTGCTTTATGCCTTGATAGATTTTCCAGGTGTTTGTTCCATTCATTATCCAGCACGCAAATTGATCAAAACTAAATTATGCTACAAAGAAAAACCCCTGATCAGTGAAGAACGTTTAGATGCAGTTACTCTTTTCACTGATGGGTCAGGACAAACACACAAGGCAGTAGTTACATGGCAAAATAAAGATACTAAAGCCTGGGAACAAGATGTTCAAAAAGTTGAAGGTTCTCCTCAGATTGTTGAATTGGCAGCAGTTGTAAGAACATTTCAGCTCTTTCCAGAACCTTTTAACCTAGTCACTGATTCAGCATATGTTGCTAATGTTTGAAGAGAATTGAAGGGTCTGTTTTAAAGGATGTTAACTGTTATGAACAAAAATTCGGTTAATATTTTTTTTTTGAGAAAGAGTTGCAGGGACGCAGCCAGGTCTCTGTCTCTGCCAGGGTTCTTGGTGCTTTGTTATTGTAATCACGGGTCGTTGTAGCTTATCTCCTCCTTTGTATTAGTAAAAGCCCTGGCTGGGTGGAGTGATGGCCCTTCCCCGAGGCAGTGCTCTCTTCCAGCATAGGGAAGACACCTGAGAGGGTGGGGGGGTTATGCAAAGTGACTCCAAAGACCAGCATGCTTTGAGACCTCGACTCCAAAACGCACAGAGAAAACCCCAAAAACAACGAGCCACCTAAGAATTGAGAGACTGGAGTGATGTCCAGACGTGAGGAGCCAATTGCTGAGCCTGCAGAGATGCAGAGTCCCTCTCGCCCTGACCATGGGAGTCGTCCCCAGCGCCGAGACTGAGGGGGACCGCACTGAGAAAATAACATCTGACGGGGGACACCACGCCCTAAAGGCTCCCACGAGGACCGGATCCCCTGGCTCTGCCCCTAGTGGATAGAGCTGCGCATGTCCTCCTCCTCTGAGTCGCCCTGGGAGACGTGACGGGGACTGCAGCCCTGCCGAGCCGCCCAATCCTGAGCTGATCACTTTTAATAAAGGCATTAAAAAGGAGAAAGAAGTCTCCTGGCCCTGTTTATTTCATTAACAATGACAAGTTGTGTCTTTGGCTTACCTGTCTTTATCAAATTTTGTTATACAGATATAATCCTTATTTTGTTTCTCAGATCAGAGCTCATTCTGGTCTCCCAGGATTTATGGCAGAAGGAAATGCACAAGCTGATGCATTGGTATTAGCAGAGTCTGGGGAAAGGGTTGCAGCAGACATTGAATATTCCACTTCAGTGCTTCCTGCAGCTACCTTGCCTAACATTACTGAACAAGCTAAATTGAGTCATGCCTTTTTTTTTACCAAAATGCACAGGCACTCAAACGAGATTTTCACATCTCCCTAGAGTAAGCACAAGCCATTGTACGTGCTTGCCCTGACTGCCAGCTTGTCCAATCTATCCCTTCTACAGGAGCAACCTGTTATGAACAAAAATTCGGTTAATATTTTTTTGTGAGAAAAAGTTACAAAAAGGCAGCCATATCTCTGTCCCTGCCAAGGTTCTGTGTGTTTTGTTATTGTAATCACAGGTCGTTGTAACTTATCGCTCCTTTTGTATTAGTAAATGCCCTGGCTAGGGCGAGGTAATGACCCTTCCCCAGGCTAAGGTGTACTCTTCCCAGCATAGGGAAGACACCTGAGAGGGTGGGGGGGGTTATGCAAAGTGACTCCAAGACCAGCATGCTTTGTGGGACCCCGACTCCAAACTCACGGAGAAAACCCCAAAAACAACGAGCCACCCAAGAGTTGAGAGACTGGAGTGATGTCTAGACGTGAGGAGCCAAGTGCTGAGCCTGCAGAGATGCGGAGTCCCTCTCGCCCTGACCATGGGAGTCGTCCCCGGCGGTGAGACCGGGCCCACTAGGCTGAGAGGACTAACATCTGACGGGGACACCACGCCCTAAAGGCTCCTACGAGGACCGGATCCCCCAGCTCTGCCCCTTGTGGACAGAGCTGCGCATATCCTCCTCCTCTGAGTCAGCCTGGGAGACGTGACGGGGACTGCAGCCCTGCCGAGCTGCCCAATCCTGAGCTGATCACTTTTAATAAAGGCATTAAAAAGGAGAAGAAGTCTCCTGGCCCTGTTTATTTCAGCAACCAACCCACGGGGGTTGGAAAGTTTACGGAAGTGGCAAACAGATGCCACAAAGTACCCTTCTTTTGGGAAATTTAAAAATATCTGTCTCTATTGATACATTTTCAAAAGCAGTTTTTGCATCTGTACATACAGGAGAAACAGCTAAGCATATTTGCCAGCATTTTTCACAAGCGCTTGCCTCATTAGGTGTCCCTCAAGAAATCAAAACTGATAATGGTCCCTCATATGCTTCACAAGAATTGGCCACATTTTTAAATGACTGGGGTGTTCACCATACATTTGGTATTCCCTACTCTCCCACGAGTCAGGGAATGGTAGAAAGAACACATCAAACTCTGAAATGCATTTTTAGATCAGCAGAAAGGGGGAGGCACCCAGGACACACCTCAGAGGAGGTTGAATAATGCTTTGTATATTTATAATTTTTTCAACATTTCTGCAGAAGAGCCTGATCCTCTTATTTACAGACATTTCATGAACAACAAAACACCAAAACTGAAAGAGCACCCCCCGGTTTTAATTAAAAATCTAGAATCAGGACAAATAGAAGGACCATATGGTCTTAGAACAGGGGGATGGGGTTTGCATGTATTTCTACAGATAAGGGACTCAAGTGGCCGCCAGCAAAAAACGTGAAACCATACCACCCATCAAAGCCCATTGACGCTTCCACATCAGCCAGTGATCCCACGAGTGGAAGCCGAGAAACAGGCACCCAAATGTGAACTACACAGAATCACCCAGAGAAAACTGTCTGTCAGAAACAGTTCAAGAAAAGAATGGAGTTGTATTATTATTTGTACGGATGCATGCTGCTTTTACCCTTGTGTTTTTATTTTTGCAGAGAAGATTCAGTTGTAACTCAACCAAAGACAAATGTTTGGGTTTCTTTAGCCAAGTCCACGGGTTCTGACACCATCTGCTTATCCAATACAAGCCCTGATAAACCTTTTTCAACTTGTTTAGTTGGAGTGCCTTTCCCAGAAGGTTTTGATAATGTCACTTTTGATAAATATTGGCCATATGATGATCACCACATTTCCCCAACTCCCAGCCCGAGACACCAAACTTACATTGATAATTTTAAAGTTGATAAATCTGACCTTCAAGAATTAGAAATTTTAGGCTCACTAACTATGGACACTTGTTATTTGTTTCATTTCGTAGGAAAAAATGGGCCTCATCTAAATGTTACTCCTTATCATCCAGTCCATTATTATGACTTCTTGGTGTCATCAAATTAAGCTTCTTACATATGATGAACCTCACACAGATCATTTTAACAAACTTCCAATTCAATTTCCTAAAGGAATTTGGCTCATCTGTGGAAACAGGGCTTGGCAAGGTATTCCCTCAAAACTAGATGGTGGCCATTGTGCCCTGGAACAACTTACAATAATTGCTCCCAGTGTCAAAAAAGCAATCAAAAAGAAAAACAGAAAAATAAGGTCTTCCTTAGGGCATCATTATGAGGGCAACTGCGATAGTGATTTTCACCCTTGGAACTCCGAAAAATCAATTGTTACAAGCATTTTTTGGCCTCAGCTAAGTTCTTCAATTGCATTGAAACAGTTAAACAAATTAGGGTGTTGGCTCAGTAAAGAAGTAAATGCCACCTGTCCTAGATTGCAAGGCAATATGTATTCTATTTGCCATCTGTTAGAGGTGTGGCAGTTCTCTTCTGTTACTTGGGCAGTTTTTTTTATCTCTTCCACAAACCAATCCTCCCTCCAGGGAGACATCTGCTGTTAATGACCTATTGAATGTCACTGCATGACTGATAAAAATTACATCATCCCATTGTGAGATGCTCTGCCAAGCATTCCTAACTGGATATAATCTGAGATTTTTGGGATACCAGATCAGCCTTTCCACTGGATTCGCAGAGGAACAGCTGCCTCTTCCACTGGATCTTCAGAGAAAGACTACACCCTTCTACAGGATCACTGCTTCAACAGAACCACATCTGCCACTCCAGGAGGACTGCAACCACCATTCAATTGGACTGCTACCAACACCCTGACCAACAGTGTCAGGTTGTATTCTGACTCTGTCAGTGGTTTTTCTTTTGTATTATTGCATGTATTTTGTGGGTTTTTTTTCCTTTTCCTAATAAATTGTATTTCTGACTTGGAGTCTCACACTGGTTTTGCTTCCAAACCAGAACACCACCTCTGCTATGATTAGTGATTTGCTAACACATGAAGAGGCAGTTAGACACGCCACTTGTCCTGGTTTAGAACAAATTTGGGAGAAAATCTCTAAAGGGGGGCCCCTCCAGAAAGCCAACCCACACGGCCCCTCCCCCCAACCAGCTCAGGAATGATTCCTTGGAGAGAAGTGGAAAACACCCCACAGCACACAAAATGAACAATACCAGATGACAACACTCTTTCACCGCTCTGAAAGAGATGACAAATTCAGAGTCTCTCTTGGGAGTGGTCACTCTGTTATCGGTCCCTCCAGTGCTGGGGATGGCTGCTGCAGGCCACAGGGTGCAAACTCGGTGTTTCCCAGGTCGCAGTCCAGAGCAGGTTCAAGTGGTTCCAAAAAAAAGGGAAAGGAAAAACAGTCCAGGGAAAAATTTGGACTGCTTAGCAAATCTAACTAATTAGTAGAAGCAAAAAGCAAGAGCAAAGCAGAAAGCAAAGCAAAAGCCGCACTATGTACTGCCCCATCTCTGTGTCCCACCAGCCGTGGGGGAGCAGGCTGATAACAAAACAAAACATTTGCTCTTCAGAGCCAGTCTTGAAGGCACAGAGCATAATATCCAGCATGAACAGAACACACAAATGGGGATACAAGCATCATAACGTCACCCTAGGACACCACTTTTCAAAATAGAGATGCTATTGACTTTCTTTTACTACCACGTGGGCATGTGTCATGGTTTGAGCCTGGCACAGAGCCAGTGCCCCCCATGAAAATGCCTCACCCTGGTGTCTGCTGTGAGATGTGACCAGGAATAAGCAAAACAGGCTCCAACTTAAACATAAAGAACACTTTATTACCTAAACTACAGGAAAATAGGGAAAGACTATAAAGAAAGAAAGAAAGAAAAAAAAAAATTGAAAACCTTACAAAAACCACTTTTCCTCCTCCCCACTACCTGACTTTCCCAATCCAATACATTCTCCCAAATCAACTGCCCAGCCCGGCACGACACTTTAGTATACTCAAACTTCAGTTCATGAAGAGGAAAGGAGTCTTTCTCGTTCCATAGGCTTCTCCTGGAAACACACTGAAACCTCGTGTGCTTCCCTGTCACTTCGGCACCGCCCGGAAAGTCCTTTGCCGCTTGTGACATCTTCCTTCCATGCTCAGTGCTCTCACCACTGAGACATGGCCAGAGCTGCTTTTAGGGTTGTCTTTCAAGGATGCCTTGTCTCACTCCAAAAAGGCACAGTCTCTGCTTTTGGGACATCTGTCCCCCCCATATATTTTTCCAACCCCCTGGGGCCGGGGGTCCTCACGAAGAACCTTCCTGGTTTTGAGGCACTGCCTCCCCCTAAAATGCAGTCTGTGTCACAGGAACAACTGAGTCCATGGCCACAAGAAAAAGTCCAGGCAAAAGGCCACTCCAAATCATCTCCCCCCATCCAATCATCTCCACATTCTTCGGGCCAAGGTCCTTGTCTCATCTCATCTCTCATCTCCCTTCTTATTCAGCTTCGAGGAGGATTAGCATTTTTGCAAGGCCCCAATCATGCAAGAAAGGGTTAAAAGCTTTCAGTCTCTGTCTGTCCTGGGACGAGATGATACTCCCACACGTGCTGCTGCTGCGGCCGGCCGCTCTCCCTCCCGGGGGGGGGGGGGCTGGCTGCCCGATGTCTCGATGTCTCTTGGGGCTCCTCCACCCTTCCATCCTTGAAAGCCCCTCAACCCCATCTCTGTCCAGGCCCCGGGCCTACCGCATGGCCGCCCCTCCCCCGCCCAGCAGCAGCGGGCTGGACGGGGGGGGAGATCTGACCTCCTCGCCGCGATGTCCAAAAGAGAGAGTGCCAAGGGCAGTGCCCTGCTTTTAACCCCTGTGTATTCTCGGAGGTGTGTCCAAACCCCACTGGCTACACCAGGTGTCAGTATGAAACTCAGAACATCCATTGGTTTGACCACAGCATCCCAGAATTCCCACTCCTTCCTGGTCAAACCATGACAGCATGGCTGTGAAGATTTTGAAGGATTATGTTGTATGAACTTGTCTGATCATTCTGCTTCTCTTCATGAACAGCTGCAAAACTTAAGAGATTTAGCTAACCAAACTACAACAGAATAAACATCTTGGCTAGACTGTTTGATGGTTGGAGCTTTGCACCTTGGCTGAAGGAACTTTGTAAAATAAGCTTGATTGTTTTAGTGGTGATAATTGTAATTACAGTAGTGGTACCCTGTGCACTTCAATGTGTGTAGAGAATGATGAATAAGACAGTTTCTAGCATCTTTGTTTTTCATCAGAACAGGGGAGATGTTGGGAAGGATGACAGTTTGACAAGAAAGTTTAACAGATATGTATGCTTGGCAGAAAGATCTTTGAATGTAGAGTCTGAGAATGAAATAGAGATGAAAGCAAGTTTTGATATAGAAGAATAATAGAAGTGTAGATTGAGGTTTGCTGAGCCAGTCTTGCTGGACAACTAAGAAGGCAAAGGTTATGTCGAGTTGGAAAGAGATTTGATGCCTTAGAGCAAAGGATAAGCTGACCACAAACAACAGGATGTTTTTTACCAAGCAGAAAGATACCACAGGCAAACAAGACATGTCGATGCGTCAAGTAGAAAAAAGGTCTAAGAATTTTCCACTGCAAGAAAATTGAAAAACAACTTTAGGCTTAAACTGTAAAATACTAACTCATGTGATTGGATAGTATTAACCATAATATGGTAATTATAGTAGTTATGATAGCCTATAGGTAAAAGTAAAGGTATAGACTGGTTCTTATGTATTAAGATGCTCAGCAAAGAAAAGTATATAATGCAATGTAACCAAAACTAAAGGGTCTTCAAGCTTCTCTGCAGCTGGAGCAGACAGCTGTAGGCACAGGCTCTGTCACCCACGACCCTGGACTGTTGTAACATCTTGGATACAATAAACTGCATTTTGAAGAGCCGCCTGAAGTCCCGCATCTCTTGTTATGGCTCTTACACTTGGGGCAGTCAATTCCAGGTGTATTAGACACCTCTTCAAATGAAAGCAAACCGTGGCCTGCACTCTGTATCCAAAGGAATTGAGAAAAATGCATTGGCAATGTCAATTGTAGCACACTGCCTGGCTGTCTTCGACTCCAGTTCATAGTGGAACTCTAATGTCTGTTACAGCAGCACTCAGTGGTAGCATTACTTCATTTAGGCCATGATAGCCTACTGTTAACCTACACCCTGCATCAGACTTTGGCACTAGCCATATGGACTATTAAAATGCAAGTGAGTCACGATCACTCCTTGGCTCTCCAGTTGACGAATCAGCTCACGGATGCAAGCTAGGGAGTTTCAGTGTGTGCAATACTGCTGCCAGTGCAATGTCCTGGCAATTGGCTCCTGCTGGTCTTCAACCTGCAGCAATCCTAAGATGAAAGGATCTTCTGAGAGGCCTGGCAGGGTGGATAATTGTTTGACCTTCCCTGTATTTATTGTAGCTACACCAAAAGCCCATCAATACCCTTTTGGATCCTTGAAGTAAGTACCCTCTCCTGAGGCAGTCCATGCCAAGGAGACAGGGGCCTCTGGGCCAGTCACAATGGGGTGATTTTGTCATCTGCCCCCTGTTAAGTTCACCTAAGCCTCCAACACAGACAATTCTTGGTATCCCCCTATCACTCCACAGATCCAGATGGGTTCTGTGCCCCTGTACCCTGATGGCATCAGTGTACACTGTGCACCGGTATCTACTAAAACTTTATACTTCTGTGGATCTGATGTGCCAAGCTATCAAACCCACACAGTCCAGTATACCCGATCATCCATTTCCTCCTCCTGGCCAAAGGCAGGGACTCTATTCCTGTTCCTGGTCAGAGTACTCGCTGTCTGACCTTTGCAATGCCACGCCAGATGTCCCCTCACCAGGGTCAAAGGAAGTGATTTCACTTGTGTCTGGGAGATCGCTGATTGTTTTCTTGTCTTTCTGCAGCAACTACACTGACAGCCTTCTCAGGCAGCCCCTTCTTAACAACTCTCTTCCCTCTCAGTTCACTGACACGGGCTTCCAGCTTAGAGGTGGGTTCACCATCCGACTTCCTCATGTCCTCCCTCTGGTCACAAAGAAACAGAGTTCGTTACATGGCCTGTGCTTGGGGTTTCCCTCTGACTGGGGCAGGAGAGAACTGACCTCTTGGGCTGCCCCTAAAAGCTGAGGTGCTGGCCTGTAGGAATGTGGAAGTACCCAGAGTTTCTTGTAAGTTTCAGTGTCTTCCTGGCTCCATCTCTACAGTTGGCATATCCATTTTCAGGTAATACATTGCTACCAAGCTTCTGGAATATGATGCAGGGGAACTTTGAATCACCTTCCTCCACAGGGCCATTGAGCAAGAGACATCCTCTGGATCTTTAGGGACATTATTCTTTAGATCACTATAGACAACTTGCAGCACTGTTAATTCTCTCAATAACTGGATACCTTCATCTGCAGTGGTCCACTTCCCTGGGGAGTTCACAAGATCTTCCTTAAACGGATATCTTGCCCTCACGCTTGAGAGAAGCCATTTCCAAAGGCTGCAAATTGCTCCTTCCTTCCCAATTCTTCTTTCAATTTCCCAATCTTTAGCAAGGGATCCCAGCTGTTGGGCTTCATGACCTAACTGCTGACTCTCAGCCTCATTATCCCAGCATCAAAGCAGCCATGCAGAAATCTGCTCACCTGGCTGGAAGCTGTAATCTTTATGCAAGCCTTGAAGTTCTGATGAAATCAGGGACTGAGTAACTTCAGTTTCCTGTTTGATTTGCCTCACTCCTTTCAATTTCTGTGTTGAAGGAACAGCTTCTTGATCTAACTCCTCCTTTGCTGATTCTCCTTCTTCCTCCTTGGTTGGATAGATGGGCAGAGTCCAGTAAGATGAAGTTTAACAAGTCCAAGTGCCAAGTCCTGCATTTTGGCCACAATAACCCCCTGCAACTCTATAGGCTGGGGACAGTGTGGCTGGACAGTGGCCAGGAGGAAAGGGACCTGAGGGTACTGGTCGACAGCCAACTGAACATGAGCCAGCAGTGTGCCCAGGTGGCCAAGAAGGCCAATGGCATCCTGGCCTGTATCAGGAATAGATGGGGTGGCCAGCAGGACCAGGGAGGTCATTCTTCCCCTGCACTTGGCATTGGTGAGGCCACAACTTGAGTACTGTGTCCAATTCTGGTCCCCTGAGTTTAGGAAGGACCTTGAGATGCTTGAACATGCCCTGAGAAGGGCAACAAGGCTGGTGAGGGGCTTGGAACATAAGCCCTATGAGAAATGACTGAGGGAGCTGGGGTTGTTTAGCCTGGAGAAAAGGAGACTCAGAGGTGACCTTATCACTCTCTACAACTTCCTGAAGGGTGTTTGTAGTCAGGGGGGGTTGGTCTCTTTTTCCAAGCAGCAACTGAGAGAACAAGAGGATACAGTCTTAAGATGCACCAAGAGAAATTTAGGTTGGATGTTAGGAAAAAGTTTTTTACATAAGGAGCGATAAAGTACCAGAATGGTCTGCTCAGGGAGATGGTTGGAGTCACCATCCCTGGATGTGTTTAAAAAAAGACCGGATGTGGTACTCAGTGCCATGGTTTACTTGAGGTGTTAGGGCATGGGTTGGACTTGATCATCTTAAAGGTCTCTTCCAACCTAGTGATTCTGTGTGTGATCCTCCCTTTCTAATTGATTATATAGACCTGTAGCTCTCCTTATCCATATTTCCTTTTCACTACTTGAGCAATTAGTGTAGTTGCTGTGGTTTGAGTCCCTTTCTCAGGCATAGTGTCCTAAAATGCAGTTTGGGTTCCTGCCTCAACTACAGTCCTCTGAGAGTACTGTAGAGTGGCTCTGTAGGCACAGACCAGGCCCCAGTACAGGGTGAGAAGCTTCTGGTTTTCATTGGGGTAGGCAAGGCACCCTTCTATCAGTTGACAGGTCAGTTTCTTAGGGCTATTTATCTGTTCAGGAGTCAAGTCCCAGGCAATGGCAGGTGATAATCACCCAAGGAAGCTTCCCAAATCCTTCCACACATCCTGATACACAGGAACTGGATGGCTCAGGGCAGATTTCAATAGCTCCTCACCTAAAGTGTTTTCTCTTACACCAGAACAACATCAGATTCCACAAACCATATGATTTCTTAACCATATTAATTAATAGTAATACACAAATCAGATAAGGATGAACATGGACCACAGGAGTCTGCATTGCAAAACCATTCACATCAATCTTGGGAAGGCAGAAGGAGGTATAATCCCTCATCGTCCACACAAGATAGCTCCCCCAGCCATCAACATAAAGACAAAGCACAGAACCATTGTATTACCATGACCCCAAACTCAGCAAAAGATAAGCTGTGCAGCTGACAAACTCCGTGTTCCACACGAAAGCTTGTACTTGGTAACTTCTATTACTGTAGCATGCAATATATATATATATATATATATATATATATATATATATATATATATATATATAAAAACATATAAATTGGGTGCCAAAAAGGAAGAGCCATAAAAATAAAATGTATATTGTCTAAGCTCAGTAAAGCGAGACTTAGGTATTGTTCAAACCCATAAAGCAGAACCCAAATCAGCAGGAACCAGGCTCCTGGTTTTGGCCAGGACACATTGACCTAGGAGTTGGCCAAACCTCCACAGCGCATGCCCAGAAACGAAGGTCAAGTAGCAAACACCTGAGGAAGACTTCTTACTTCATTGAAAGACCCCTGCCCACGACCCCCAGAAGGCATGGCACCACAGAAGACTAAGTATAATATGAAGTGCAAGGAGGCAGACAGTGGGCGGGGAATGGGTGGACAGGGAGGTGTGGGCTTGCGGGATCAATGTGTACTTAAACCTGAAACCTGTCTTGACCAGGTACGCATGTATGGTGGAAATATCCCCCATGTGTCCCAGCTGGAATAAAACATACTTGCTTTACAATCTTCATTGTCACGTCCTAATTCTGCAAGTTAGTTTTGGCGAGCCAGGCAGAAGGATCTCTTTGTCTGGCTGCAGGAACCCCAGGAAGTGGACATCCTAGGCGCACCCCAGGTCTTTCTGGAGGACCTCTGCTCCCCAGGCTTGCTGCGGGGGTGAACAAGAACCCCTTCTATACAGCTGATAAGGTATGTTTTTACTGGAATTATGGGGGGCTCAAGGTACACTTATAAGATGCTGGGGACACCCACGCTTGGCGAAGGCAGCGTGTCAGAGACATCTGACATAACGTGTTGACCTTTGGGAAAGGGTACTGGAAAGTTGGTGAGAGGAGGTTTCTGCTGACTGCACAGTGTGGCCGCTAGTGAGCTTTGGGGTAGCTCAAGCAGAATCTAAGGTATTATCAGTATTTTCTATAAGTTTGCTGCTATAATCCTCACTGCTCCTGTATATATTGTGTTTGTTGGGATATATGGTGTTTTGTAACTTCATCACTTCAATTCTTGGTGGTGGCTGGGTAATTTAAGTTTGTTATTTTCTTATATAGTGTCTCTTGAAAGCATGTCTCTTGAAAGCGTAATCTTTGGAAATCATTGTATTTATTTTTGTGGTAACACTACCCTCTTGTGTCAAAAGATACAATTGGAACAGATCAGTAGTTTTCTGAGTTATTAAAAGTGGCTGAAGCCCAAGCTCAAGCCCAAAGAGCCTGACCATCCAGGCAGGCTCTTTTTAGACGGTTTCAGCTCAAACCGGGTGAGTTTCTAAATGATGGGGGAAGTGGACCTTTCTAAGGCGAGAGGACAGAACAGTGGGACAGGTATACTTAGGAGGAATATACTTAGACTCAGCAGGTCGGTACCTGGCTTTTGATTGGGAACAATCTCCAGTTGAGAGAGAACTTAGAAATCCCAATAGACAGGGACAAAGAAGAGTAGTTCCCTGTTTTGTGTGTAGGCTGACAATCTTTCGTTGGGAATCATGGTAGCATTCAGCCTGGGTTCTCCTCCAGTCCAAACAGCATAAAAGGAAGTGGCATAGCATATCTCACAGGCGAAAGCCTACATGCTCCAGGTGTACCCCAGAGCAGCGATATTATACTTGGGAAATGGCTCTTGCCTAATGTGAGATAGTTAACTTGATCTATGGAAAGAGTAATTTAGTCCCTGAAATTTGGGATGTTTTCGAAGATGATTGGGAAAAGGTGAAAGATCAGTATAAGCAGAGGTTTGAGTGGAAATTAAAGAAGAAAGAAAGAAAGAGAAATAAGGCGAGAGACAATGGGAAGCCAGCAGAGTAAGCAAGTCCCTAAAAGAATCCTTCAGGATGCATACTAGCCCATTGCAAGGAGATTGTGGGGATGGGAGGAACGGAGAGTAAAAAGGTTTTGATTAAATACTGTAATCAGTGGTAGCCTCTGTATAAATTGGGGCAAAGTGGTTGTCAAATAGGACAATATAAAATATAATACCACATTGCAGTTGATGCCTCAGGTTTTAGCTTTTATATTTTTCAGATTCTGTTCTGCTTTAGTGTGTACTTCTGAGCTTCATATTAGGGGATAGTAAGCTCTCTTCACAGAGTAGGTAGACAAAACAATTCCTTCTCTAGCTGGGGACCAAGGACAACTGATCCAAATCTCAGTCTCAAGAGCATAAACAACGGTGGACTGAAGAGAGGGAAACAAGGATGGGAATTCATAACCTAAAGCTATAATTGGACTATTAACTCCAATATGCTAATGGACCAGAACTTATGAAAGTGTGAGACCCCATGACCGGTTGCCTATTTTGGGTTCATCTTGGGTGTAGCCCTGACTGGGCTCTTGTGCTGCCCAAGCTGTATCCATTGAGGCCTTCTAATAAATTTCTACTTTATTCTTTAACTCTGCCTAGTCTCTGTTCTAGGTCAGCCTTCATAAGGCATCATAGTAATGTTATTTTTGAGGCAGGAAGGAAAATGGGATGAGGCATCATATGCAGATATGTTTTTCACCTTGCAAAATCATCCAGAATGGCAAAGGGATCGTGGTATAAACACACCGCAAGATCCTATAGTTTTAGCATTGGAAAAGGAAAACAGAGGGGTCCCACATAAATTAAAACTATGCTGTTCTGCCTGTAGTATTGGCCAGCAGTATACTAGAAATTATAAGATATATAAGGAATAAGATTCTGATTTGAATGATCTATATAGACCCCCTCCTCAATCACTGGAGTTGGGTGGGAACTCAGAGAGGGCACCAATACACCTGGGAAGTCCAGTATCCTTCCATACAAGGACAAGAACTAGGGAACAACCAGCAGCTTTGCAAGCACCCCTTTGAGAAGCAGTGGGACCAGATGGAACAATGATATTACTAAAGGTTCCTTTCAATAGCAATTATTTGGAAATACGGAATAAGAATGTAAAAGACTACCAAAAGGATCCTATAAGTATAGCTGAACATTTCCGGTTAATAATAACACAACCCTGATTGGAATGATATACAGTTACTATTACATGCAATGACAGAAACAGAGAAACAGCTGATCTTAAAGGTAATGGGATTTGGCTGAGGAGCACTAGAAAACACTAGGAAAGGATGTGAATGAATTATTTCCCCTCCAGGATCCAAGGTGAGATGTGAATAGAGCAGCAAAAAGACAAAAATTGCTAGAATATCAGGAGTGGATTGCAAAGGGAATAGAAAAGGCCATCCCCAAATCCATTAACTGGTCAGCTTTGTATGCTGTCAAACAAGGTCCCTCTGAGTCTCCATCTGAGTTTCTAGATAGGTTAAAAGACACAATGCGTCGCAGTACACCCTTAGACCCAGAATCAGATAAAGGAATACAACAGTTGGTGTCGTCATTTTTAGGGCAATCTACCAGTGATATAAGACACAAACTTCAGAAATTAGGATGCACGGAAGGAAGAAACTTGGAAATGTTACTGCATGAGAGAGTGGAGAGTGTTCAGTAACTGTGAAGAAGGGAATAAAGGAAAACAAGGAAAGGTGATTGCAGTAGCTAAAAAGGAGAACAAAAGTTCTAAAAAGGGGCCATCACCTCCTCGCCTGGAGAAAGACCAATGTGCTATTTGTAAAAATTAGGCCATCAGAAAAAATAAGTATCCAGAGCGCTAGGGGAAAGGAAATAAAGGGGTAAAGGTGGTGGCAAATGGGAATGAAAACTGATGGGAACCAAGGGAATGTTCCCTAGCAGATCTGCTGGTTATAATAGAGCTAGGGGAGGGAAAGGAGCAAAACCAGGTGAAAACTCTAGTTGATATGGGGGCAACATATTTGCTCTTAAATAAAGCTCTAACCCCTATGGGAGAAGATTATATAATGGTTAAGAGAGCCACTGGCCTAGTTGAAAAAGCTTATTTTTGTCAACCACTAAAATATAGAATGAGAAAGCAAATAGGCATACACAAATTGTGGTATAGGCCTAACTCACCACAGGCACTCCTGGGAAGGGATCTACTTGAACAATTAAATACGATAATCAGATTTTAAAAAGGGGAGATTACTCTGGAGGTAGATGCTCAGCAATACATTCAAATAATGAGTTTACTTTTAGTTGATGTTCCCACAGAAGGAGAAATCAGTGAAGACATCATAGCCCAAGTGCACTCTAGAGTGTGGGCCACTGAGAAGCCAGGAAGAGCTAAAAGTGCATCACCGGTAGAGCTAAAGCTTAAAGAGGGACAATGACTAGTAAGAATAAAACAATATCCTTTAAAGAAAGATAGAGAAAAAATCCAGCCAGTAATAGAAAGATTTTTGCAATGAGACTTGTTAAGAGAATGTGAATCTGATTTCAACATCCCCATATTACTGGTCTAGAAACCTGATAGAACGTATAAAGTGGTCCAAGAGTTAAAAGCTGTCAATAAAATAGAGGATTTATACCCCATAGTAGTGAATCCATATACTTTGTTAACAGTATTAACACCAGAAATAACTTGGTTTACTGTTTTAGATTTGAAGGATGCTTTTTTTTGCCTTCCTCTCCATGAAGCCAGCCAAAAGATATTTGCCTTTGAATGGGAAAATCCTAAAAGTAGACAAAGAACAACTCACCTGGACTGTACTGCCTCAAGGATTCAAAAATTCCTCCACCATATTTGGCAATCAACTTGCCAAGGATCTTGAGTCTTGGGAAACCCCACCTGAGAAGGGGAGATTGCTACAATATGTAGATGACATCCTGATTGCCACTGAGAGAGAAGACGCTTACATGGCTTGGACAGTAAGTCTCTTAAACTTCTCAGGGCTCCAAGAGTAGAGTGTCTAAGAAGAAAGTCCAGGTAATGCGGCAAGAAGTCATTTATGTGGGCTATAAGATTAGTGCTGGGCAAAGGACCTTGGGACAAGCCTGGAAGGAGGCTATATGCCAAACACCAAAGCCACAGACTGTAAAAAAACGGAAAACTTTTCTCGAGATGACCGGGTGTGGTAGTACACCCCACAGGTTTAGCAAAGGTGCCATGGAGAATTTAACAATAGGAATGCTGACACAGCAGCAGAGAAGTTCCTGACCCCCCGACTCAGAACTTATCTTTATACCCTTTTAAGGAAAAAGCTTGAAACCCTTACCTATTGGTCACTTATGGTCCCTCTAGCCCTTTGCCATTGGTTGGGCTTGGATTCTGGCCAAGGCTATAAAAGTAGCATACTGTACCCCTACTAACTCAGAAGAAGAAGAGCTGAGACCCTTCACGGACTCCCCAAATAAAGCTGTCACAGACATTTCTTCATAGAAATCCTTTCTTTGGGATTTCTCCTTCTTCTGTGAAGCAAAGGGCCCCAGAAGAAGAATGTAAACAATTGTTATCAGCTGTTGTGAAATGTAGCAGGTGTCCCTGTGATTGGCTCATCTTCCTTGTGTACCATTAAAGGCCAATCACAGGAGCAGCTCAGGGACAGATTCCCTGGGCAAAGAACTTTGTTATTCATTCTTTCTATTCTATTCTTAGCATAGCTGCTCTCTGCAACCTCTCTTTTTCTTCCTTTTAGTATAGTTATAATGTATTATATATCATATATCAATAAATCAAGCCTTCTGATCAAGAAACAAGATTCTCGTCCTTCTCTCACCACAGTGACCGTCTAAGGTCGCTGTAATATCTGGTGACCCCTCGTGTCAGGGCAAAAATTAATTTGATAAAGACCAGAGGAGCAAAATTGCTGCACTGGGTAAAATCCTGCATGTGTAGCATGTGATGGTTGCTTTGAAGTGACCACAGAAGTGGATCAAGCCAGGAGTTACAGAACTGAAGATCCTGATTTGGACAGAGTTCACAGCCAAGGCTGACCACAAGTGAACCTTCTTCTGGAAAACCTTCAGGAAGATGTTCAGAGACGGCAGCAGACCCGAGGAGCTGGCCAGAGCAAGCTGGACACATTCTCAAGGTACTGTTGGCTTTTCCCTTCCTGATGAACCAGCCCTTCGTAGTTTGTGGCGGTTGGTATGGCAGACACATGCCTTGGAAGAAGAGGTTCAGTTCTCCCCTTCAGAGGAGAAACTTATTGCCCTCTGGCAAAAATGGTGTAGAGAAGATGGGATTTTTCTGTCAGCAACAGATCTCTATGAGTTCTTTCGATGGGCAAAGCTTTTTGGGTTCTTTACTGATGTCCTGTATGCCTTGGATGTTTTTGTCTGGGAGTGCATGAACTCCATTTTTCAGTTTGTCTGGGGCCAGGAACGTGTTTTGCCTTTTATCTACCCAGCATTTCTAAAGCTCTTCCCAGTTTTGAAACAGAGAGCAGCTGTTTTTCAATGGATTTCTAACTGTTATGGACAGGCTCCGTTTCCACCGTCCCCGGTGGGAGAAGACCTGGCGGGGGATGAGTGGGGGCTTCCCAGCCCCTTGTCCTCAGCGGGAGAAGACCCGGCGGGGGATGAGTGGGGGCTGCCCGGCGCCCCCTGCTTCGCGGCGGGGGGGGGGGGGGCGAAACTGCGCCGAGCGAAGAAGTTTTTTTTACTCTTTCTCCGGAGCCTGCACAGACGGAACCTTCTCCCCCCCCTCCTTCTCTCTCTCCGGGGGGATGGGAATGGGCGGTCCCGCTCGAACCAGCGCCGTTGGTGCCGCCCCTGCCAGCGCTGCGTCCGCCTTCAAGACCCGCCTCACTGGCGCGGCCGCCACTCCAGGCGATCCCGTCTCCGCCTCTCCAGGCAGTCCCGCCCACGGCTTCACAGGCCTCCCCGCCCCTGCCAGCGTCTGAGTCTGAGAATGCAGAAGAGGCACTTCCTGTGGCTGCTGAGTTGCTAAGCGACGACGACGCGTCTCCAGCTTCCGGCTCAGCAGAGGAGAAGATCCGTCCGGCTCCTCTGCCGCTTCCATCGGCCTCCTCGCCGCCTCAAGCCGAGACGGTCCCTGTTCAGGATGGTGCTGGAGACGGCGCCGAACCTGCGGGACCCTCGGAAAAGCCCGCGGCCACTCCTACATCCAGCGAGATTCCCTCCACGGTTCCGGCTTCCCCCCCGCTGCCTGCACAGGCTGCTCCAGCAGTCCTGCCGTTGTCGGAGGCTGTGTCCTCCGTGTCGGCGTCAGAGACTGCCCTGGAACCGGCGGCTTGTTCGAGCTCGGACCATCCCGGACTGGTTGCTGTAGCAGCGGCCCCGGCGGCTGGTCTTCCCTTCCGTGGAGCGGGGGCTGCCCGCCAGCTGACTGGGGGGACAGCCTGTCTCCCTGCTTTTAAGATCAGCATTCTCGGCGGGTTCGGGGGTGGTTTTTCGGGGATTGTCCCCTGCAGGCTGTCATCTCTGCCGCCTCTCTTGCGCCCTAGTGGCATTCCCGAGAGCTCTGGTCCCCAGCCCGGAGGGGGTGGGGATGAAACCATGGGGCAGATGAGAGACAAGCCTGCTGCGTTTGCAGTGCAGAGGGAGAGGGCACAGATGGAGGAGACCATAGCTGGTTTGCTGTGGGGAACAAACATTTCCAGACCCCAGGTGAGATTTCTGGGGAAGGCTTCTATTTCCCTGCTGCTGGCATGCCTCAGTGGTTTTGGGAAAAGGAAGCATGTCCCCACTCGTGCTGCCATTGTACTGGCTGCAGGGTGCAGGCCTGTGGGAATGCAGAGCCTGCCTCATGGGTTTGGCCTGGGCCGTTGGGCTCAGGAAGTTTTTGGGCCAGGGCCAGCATTTGGCCTCTTGGTGTTTCTGGGGGTTGAGGTTTCTCCTACCGGTCCTGGTCCCCCTTTGTGGGCCAGTTTTGGGGTTCCTGGTCCATCATGGGCCAGGGTCCCCAGGGCCTTTCCTTCTCTGGCACTGCTCTGCTCTGCTGCTGCTCTTTTCATTTTCGATCAAAAAAAAAAAAAAAAAAAAAAAAAAAATAAAAAAGATTGAAAACAGTGGGCAGCAGCTCTGAAGCACTGAAGCATTGAAGGGCCAGAAAAGGACATTCTAAAGTTGTTCAAATTGTTTGAAATTGTTTGAAATAGTTGTAAGATTGTCAATATGTTTTTGATAACTGTTGATGGGACTTTTGCAGCAAGTCTGTTTTCAGGACCGAAAAGGACTCTCAGATATCCAAGAGAAACAACTTCAGCTCTTGGACTGTTCCTGAAACCCAGCTGCTTGGACTTGAATTCTCTTTGCATTGTTTTTTGCATTTTCTTAGATTGTAGGATTGTTTTAGTGATTTATTAGTATTGTATATTTTACAGTTGAAGAAATCTCCTGCTCATTTCACATCAGCCTTTTTCTTTTAATTTATACAATTTAGAAAGGTGAGATGTCACAGACATTTCTTCATAGAAATCCTTTCTTTGGGATTTCTCCTTCTTCTGGGAAGCAAAGGGCCCCAGAAGAAGAATGTAAACAATTGTTATCAGCTGTTGTGAAATGTAGCAGGTGTCCCTGTGATTGGCTCATCTTCCTTGTGTACCATTAAAGGCCAATCACAGGAGCAGCTCAGGGACAGATTCCCTGGGCAAAGAACTTTGTTATTCATTCTTTCTATTCTATTCTTAGCATAGCTGCTCTCTGCAACCTCTCTTTTTCTTCCTTTTAGTATAGTTATAATGTATTATATATCTTATATGAATAAATCCGCCTTCTGTTCAAGAAACAAGATTCTCGTCCTTCTCTCACCACAGTGACCGTCTAAGGTCGCTGTAATATAAAGCCATCTTCATGGAATAGCCGGCATCTTCTTCCTTCTCCTCTCTCTCTGTCTGCTGGAGCCTCGAGCCAAGGGCAAACTTACCCAGCAGCAAGCTGAAATCTTATGAGCTGGCTAATCACTATAAGAGCTGAGTATCACCCTGCTTGTTGGAAGCTTGACCCGCAGTCTCTTTGGCTGAGCGAGCTAGCTTCTGGCACTCTATCTCCCTGAGGACAGAGATCCCGGGCTCATGCTCTGCCTATGATAAGGCCAATACAGGCTTTATTATGGGTGGTATTGCCTCTGGATCTATAATTATGGACTACTTGTTAAGCTCCTGTATGCGCTAATCAACACCAAGAAGAAGCATCTTCAATGGGATAAACAAGCCACAGGGGGCCTTCGAAAAATTGAAAAAGGCCCCAATGTCAGCTCCAGCTCTGGGGCTCCCTGACATGAATAAGCCTTTCTTTTTGTTTTCTCATGAGAGACAGGGAATTGCCCTAGGAATACGGGCACAAGATCTGGGTCCATACCGTAGGGCGGTCGCCTACATTTCTAAGTAACTAGACACGACTGCAAAAGGATGGCCAGGGTACTTGTGTGCGGTAGCAGCCATGGTGCTCAACAACCAGGAAGCATGAAAATTCACCTTGGGACAGAAAATGACTGTGTTGGTGTCCCATACAGTGTCTGCAGTATTAGAAGTGAAGGGTGGGCACTAGCTTTCTCCACAGAGATTCCTGAAGTACCAAGCCATAATGGTAGAACAGGATGATATAGAGATTGTGGTCAATAACATTGTCAATCCAGCTTCTTTCCTCAGTGGAAACACAGGGGAACCAGTGCACCATGACTGCCTGAAAACCATCAAAGCAACATACTCAAGCCACCTGGATCTGAAGGATACTCCTATAGAAGATGCAGAGAACTGGTTCACAGATGGAAGCAGTTATATCCTAAATGGCAAAAGGGCATGCAGGATATGCCATCACCACTTGCCATGAGGTAATAAAGTCAGAGCCATTGCCTGTTAATACCTCTGCACAAAAGGCAGAGATAATTGCCTGGACCTGAGCCTTAGAATTGGCCCAAGGTAAGAACATGAACATATGTATGGATTCACAGTACGCTTTTGGAGTCATGCATGCCCATGGAGAAATCTGGAAGGAAAAGGGGGCTATTGAACTCCCAAGGGAAAAACATTAGACATGCAGAAGAAATTCTGAAGTTAAGAGGCAGTACAGCTCCCAAAAAAATAGCAATCATGCACATCAGAGCATGTCAAAAAGCAAACTCGGAATTAGAGAAAGGAAACGAGCTGGTGGACAGAGAGGCAAAAGAAGCAGCAAGGAGAGAGATAAAAATGGAAAGAGCTTTCATTCCAGACAGAAAATTTTCCCTTGAGGGTAAGCCAAATTATTACAAAGAGGATCTGAAGCTAATCACAGATTTAGAGGGGACATAAAATGAAGAAGGGTAGGCCTACACTCCAGAAGTAAGGGTACTCATACCTAGCCATTTAATATGGTCTATAGCAAGAGAAGAGCATAAGAAGCAGCACTGAGGAACAGAGGCCCTGTATAAGCACTTGACTCAGGACATCATAGCTAGAAATTTATACACTACAGTAAGGCAGGTAACCCGATAGTGTGATCTCTGCCTCTAGACTAATCCTAAAAACACTCCAAAACCAGAAATGGGCCAAATTGAGAGAGGAAATGGACCTGGTCAACAATAGCAAATTGATTTTTTTAAACTCCCAAGAAAATAGGGGGTTTTGTTATTTACTGGTGTTAACTGATAGCTTTTCAGGATGGCCCGAGGCTTTTCCCACTAGAACCACTAAAGCTTGGGAGATGGTCACGGTATTAATCAAAGAAATAGTAAATAGTACCAGGATTTGGGATTCCAGCTGTTATTTCCTCAGACAGAGGACCCCATTTTATTTCAAAGGTGGTACAACAGGTTAGCAACACTCTGGGTATAGATTGGTAATTACATACCCCATATCATCCCCAATCAAGTGGACAAGTAGAAAAGATGAACCACCTGATCAAGCAGCAAATTGTGAAATTAAGAAAAGAGGTCAATCTGCCTTGGCCTCAGTCTCTTCCTTTAGCTCTCTTATGCATACGAACTAAGCCAAGGGCAAAGGAAGGACTGAGTCCCTTTAAGATCCTATATGGGCGACCCTATGAGATGCAGAAAGAAACATCAGCACTAGTAAAGAAACCATAACAGAATATATGATAGCCCTGGGGAAACAACTAAATAATATTAAGAAACATGTATTGGGAACCTGGTGTAAGGAATTAGATGAGCCAGTACATTATGTGCAACCTGGAGATTATGTCTATGTAAAGTCTCTTGCAGAAAAGACTTTGGAACCACAGTGGAAAGGCTCATTTCAAGTGCTCCTCACCTCCTTCACCAAAATCAAGATCAGAGAGCAAGCTGCATGGATACATCACACTAGGATCAAAAAGGCTTCACAATCACCATGGAGAATCAAGCAAGTACAACCTGGAAAGCTATGCCTGTCATGATCATAGCCATGGCTGTCACAGATGTCAATGCAAGACCACCTGTGTATAATGTAACTGCCATGTATGTTTCTCATGGGAAAGCTTATGACTTTAACTCTTTTGAGTCTCTGTGACAGGTGTCACAAATCACAAATTCAACTATTTGCATGGAGAAATGTCCCAGGATGTAAGGTAAAGTTTGTTCAGGATGGAATACACCGAGGACCCATAAAACCCATTCAAATTGGTACTCAATGCTGTGACAAATGCTTAACCAACTGTTCTGAATCCAGGACTGTAGTAATTTGTATTACATCAAATAGAGAAACTAGAACAACTCCACAAACCCTGACACCAAGAGAAACCATAGTCACCCAGGCCACACTAATTCAAACCCCAAAAGAATCAATTCAACCTTTAATCACTGAAATAGGACCTTATGCTATTAAAAAAACAGGGATCCAAAGGCTATTGCTCAATCCAAAGTAGTCCCTAAAGTGAGTAGAGATGGCAATGCAAGTAAATGCTTCTGCTATTTGGTCAGAGTATACTCCATTCCTCAAAACTTCTCTTATGGAATGGGCCACTTGGTTGCAGAAGTGTGCACTTTATACAATCAAACAGAAAAGAGATCTTACAGGAATATTGATACAGGACTGGGGGTCTTGAACACAATAGATTCAGAGCTATTAATGAATAAATTGACTGCAACCAGTAATGATATAGTTAAATTGCAACAACCCTTACAATCATCTTTATTAGCATTAGGTACTAGCCAGTAGAAATTGTCCAAGATATTAACAGAGTAGGAAAACATAGAACGAGATCACGAATTGATAACCAACACTCTGGGAACAGCTAGTGAAAATATCTCTTTAGCCCTTGGTTTCATACATGTGCAATTGTGGATGCAATCAGTGGCTGCCTCAATTATTAGGGAAGGTTGAGAAGGTACCTTCCCCACTAAGATTCACAACATTATCTGGGACAATGCTTCTGACTTAGAGAGAACTCTGGTCCTGGTGGGTTTTAGTCAATTTCACCTATGACCCTGTAACAAGTGTAGTGACTGATTTTGTTTTAACTATACACAATGCATCAGTGAGTATGATTCACCCAATAGTCGCCTTAAGATGAAACCACGAAGGAGCTGTGCTACATCCTTCTGAACACAGAACATGGGCACGAGAAATTGAAGAGAAGTAGTGGACTATTAATATAGTCATGTGCCATGAGAAAACAACTAGGGTTCATATGTAAGGAAAATGAAAATGATGACCAAGATATTTGCCTAGACACAGAACAAAGCATTTGTCACTGAAATGCACTCAATCAACCAGACAACTCTGCTTGTGTATATAGGTCAGGGTTGTGTATGTCTCAGAACAGCATGCTCCACTATAGTGGTGGATAGACTCCCTGTGAATGATACACAATCTAATTTGTGTATTTATAACTTTATCGAAATTGAAGGATGTGATTTTTTCCTATCAGGCACCTGTTATATCACATCAACATATAAAGGCAGAGTTGACTACTGTGCAAGACATATCACCTGTGCCCATAGGGATGAATCTTACTTTGGTCAAGCAGTTATTAAAACACAAAGACCTTAAAGAAATTCTTAAAGAAATTAAAAACATAGGGAGGAAGACCTTGATAACAATACACCATGACACAGAGACAATAAAGAGTCTTTAGAAGGATAAAGGAAGATACATCTCACCACTGGTGGGATGTACTCTTTAGATGGTCCCCTACTGCAACACGGTTTCTAAACTGATTGTGTCATCCTATAGTAGTTTTGCTAATTCTAGCTGGATTAAGTTTTGCTTTGTCTTTGGTTATGATTTTTTAGAATTTAAAACTGTCAAAAAGGAGAGCCACAATGTCTATTGTATTATCAAATCAACTAATCAAAAAAAGTAATAGAAAATATGCTAAGTACTTTAAGAAGCAAAAGAATTTGCATTACTTAGAATAAAAGGGGGGGATTGATATGGGAGACATTTATGTTTATGAAAATTCAGAGTTTTAAAAACATAACATATTTAGACAGGTAGAGGGAAACAGAAAAATATAGCTTAGTTTGCAAGTTTGCAAAAGTACAGAACACAGCTTGTAGCAGGAATGTAACTTGTTAGGTAGAAACAATTTGTAACAGAACACATAGGAATTTAGTTGCTAGGTAAACGTGGTTACTGGCAACTGGTCAGAGAAGAGAGTCAGATAAATTTTCCCAGGCATTGCCCTGGGAAGTTTTGGGAAAGCTCAGAGAAAGAATTAAAACAATTTTTGCAGCTGGTGTTTTGAACATGTTGCTTACATGTAAAGAGGTGCAAGAAGGGCGGTGTGTCTAATTAGCCAATGGTGTGAGGGATATTGATTGAGGAACAATCAGGTACACCTGTATTGTAACTGTCTATAAAAGTGTGTGGTTTTTAATAAACTCAGCTTTTTCCACAATGAAGAAAATGGAGTCCCGCATGATTTATTTAAATAGGTAAAAGCGATAAAAATAAAATGTATATTGTCTAAGCTCAGTAAAGCGAGACTTAGGTATTGTTCAAACCCATAAAGCAGAACTCAAATCAGCAGGAACCAGGCTCCTGGTTTTGGCCAGGACACATTGACCTAGGAGTTGGCCAAACCTCCACAGCGCATGCCCAGAAACGAAGGTCAAGTAGCAAACACCTGAGGAAGACTTCTTACTTCATTGAAAGACCCCTGCCCACGACCCCCAGAAGGCATGGCACCACAGAAGACTAAGTATAATATGAAGTGCAAGGAGGCAGACAGTGGGCGGGGAATGGGTGGACAGGGAGGTGTGGGCTTGCGGGATCAATGTGTACTTAAACCTGAAACCTGTCTTGACCAGGTACGCATGTATGGTGGAAATATCCCCCATGTGTCCCAGCTGGAATAAAACATACTTGCTTTACAATCTTCATTGTCACGTCCTAATTCTGCAATTCACTGACCTACTAAAATTTGCTCATACATTTCAGAATAAAAAGCCACAATTTGGGGAATCTTTTCTGAACAAATGCTCAAGTCAGATTATTGTGCAGTATTTGTTCAAGATGATTTTCCCAACCTCATTGTTCTTCTGCCAATTTTTAAGCATATGCAGCAAGATGCAAACTTACTCCAGCTCTCAATTGTTCTGTTGTATCCTGCTGATCAGCTTCAAATAATACAGCATGACAGAAGCCAAAGAAAGTTGTTCATTATGAGACTACAGCATTTTATACAGTAAATTTTAGTTTTCCACCAATCAGCACTGCAACTCAGAGTAATTAAACAAAAAGTAAACAAGACATGGGAAGTTACTTTTATTAAATCAGCAGGTATAGATTTGAAGCAGGATTAAATCAGTAGGGAGCCTATTAACTAGCTATTTGTGTTAAAAGTTGCAGAAGCAAAAGAACTGCAGTATGTTGTTTATTGTAAACATTCTTTGTAAGCTAACTGCCTGAGCAACACAACCAGGAAGGGTTTTTTTCTGTAAAATTGCTCTGGTTGTCATAAAACATTCCCACCAGTAAAAACAGCATTCAGGTGTTTTGTTACAGTACCAAGAAAACTAAATTAGCTAACTTCTACAGAAGAAAAATATAATGAGGAGAGGAATCTTCATTACATTGAATAGTTGGCCTGATATAAAGGCAAATTATCACAGTAAACCAGGGAATAGTTTAGAATTGACTGAAGCTAACTAAAGCCTTGATTCCATTACCAGAGGGAAAATAAGTACTATTTATGAGATAATTTGGGGCTCAGTATTGACAACAAAGCACAGTCAACATTTTTCTTGAGTGACTAATATGTCTTCTTAATGGCAGCATGAAGGGCCAGATACAGATATTATTCTAACTAGTTAGAGCTTTATACCAGGATTTACTGAGCAGGTAAGTCACTAAAGTAATTACAAGTAGCTGTTTTTCATTTGCTTAAAACTCAGCAGTCCTAGCATCAGTTGTTAACCTGACAAACAATAAAAATCAAGCAAGCTTTAACATTTAATTTTGATTCCGATTTTTCCTGCTTACTATTAAGATAATCCTAATGAGGAGCAACAGTAACTTGAACTTGCACAAATTCCAACATTTTTTCACCTATAAACTTGCTTTCCACATCACTGATACTACAATGAGAACAATACCTTAAACTTACTCCCTAAACAAATAACACAGCTTATACTACTGAGGTGAAGAAATTGCATTATCCTGCACCTTACAAAAAATCATCTATATTTATAGACTGAAAAATTACAGCAAATAAAAAACTCGTAAGGTTACCTGAGAAAAAGCAGCAGAGCCAAGGCCAGAATCCACATCCCCTGAGCCTTTATCCAGTGCTTCAGTTAGTATACAATATAGTCCCCAAAATTCAATGTTTTTTCCCCCCCTGACTTGAGAGACAAGCTCCTTTGAACTAAACAGCACTTTGCTACTGGCTAAGTATCTTGTACATTTATATTTTTACATGTTGACCTACCTCAAAAGACATGCCGATACTTTCTGCTTGACACACCAACTCTAACAAGTTATGTGGCTAAGTTACATGGCTTCCTGAATTGCACAAGCTTCAGACTGGTAGCCCTAAGTATCTTTAATACTCTAAGACTTCTTTTTTCAGGATGACATCATTATAAGATGCTGTAACCTGAACTATGTCTACACTAAGGCTTAACCTTAGTTATAGCAATTCAGTCCTCATCACCAGCTGTGCAACAAACCAAGTTATCAGCTATATTTTAGTATTTATAATTAAAACTCAATTACACTTGAACACAATCGCTATTCTTAACTTCAATCAACACTGTTAGAAGGCTAGAAAACTTAAATCTTCAAATTCATCTTCTAAAGAATGACTGATTTGCAAGGTCCTAACTGCTGTAATACACAGTGTCTGGGCAGTGCCCAACTGATGCACATACGTTCTTCTGTATACAGATATCAAAATGATTTGGGTTGAAAAGGACCTTAAGACCATCTAGCCCGACCGCCCCCCCATGGGCAGGGACACCTTCCACTAGACCAGGTTACTCAAAGCCCCATTCAATCAAGCAGAATCTCACAACACTGTCTTATTGATTGCTAACATCAAGCTTAGAAATTAAGTTTCATAGAGACTTGAAGTCAAACCTGACATGAATTTTTATTTCCCATTGTATGTCCATACAGCATCTAAAAGTGTTCTGCAACCTAGAGTTTGAACATGTCATTTTACACATATGTAATTAGGGACAGCATCCTTGCGTCTATAACCACGTCATCCTGAAAATTTAGGAACTAAGAAGAGCTGGAACCATTTATCTTTGGGTGCAAGATTGTCTTGGAAAACCAGGTGCCAGCTTCTGCCACTCCAGCTCTGCAAAAGGCTCCAAGGAAATTATTAGAATCTTTCAGAGCACTCTCATTCTCTCTACACACTAATCAAGACTGCACAATACAGCACTACAGAACATGGAACAGTTGAAAATGGTCGTTGTAAAATTATTGAAAGAAATGCTTAACACAGATTAAAAGACACTACAAAATGTCAGAAAACACTCCTAAAGTCAACGGCTTCACACTTACCACTTTTAGAAACAACAGACTGCTTGTCTCACAGGATCACCTTACATTTTATGTTCAGGCAATGCAGGTGGACTCTATTCACCAGACAAGCAGCTGCCTGGCTGCTTCCTAGGCTGGAAATTCAGGCTGCACAACACCGTTTACTGTAGAAGGCACTGGGCCTGCTAGGGCTCCATGGAGGGAAGAGGCTTAAAGATAAGAAAATGCCAAGTCACGGTGAAATAGCAAAGAAGCCCCTGTCTTCCGCCTTTCGGACCCCAGCTTATCTCTCTGTAACCCCATAGGTCACTTTCCCTTAACCCCTGCTATTGGACAATTTTGGATCCCTCCATACCCTATATAATGGGCTGCTTTAGCCCATTCTGGTTAGAAGAGCCATCGCTGAAACCCTTCTCGGACCCCCAATAAAGACATCGCTGTGGAACTCCAGAGCAGCCTTCTCCTCTCTCTGCATCTGCCAGCTGGCCTGCAGCACCTTAGCAAGCAAAAGAGCTGAACTCAAAGAGCTGATAATCACTAAAGAGCTGATATTCCTTACACTTGCTAAAGGTTGCCAGTGGCTGAGAGCTGCTTGGGTTTCGGGCAGTCTGTCGCCGCAAGAGGACTGAGCTATCCGGCCTGTGCAGCCTGCTCTCAGCAGGAGGCCGGGATAATTTACTAAGAGGAAGTCACACAGTAAGCTGCCAGAGAAGTACATACACATAGGGCCAACTCCAAGATGAAGAAATGTCACATGCAACAGGAAGCTACTGTAAAGCACACCATCACTCTGTCCTTACTGCCCTGTGGACACCAGAGCCTGGTGCAACGCACTTAGAAAGCACCAAGAACTTTCTTTAGTCTTTTACAAAGAACATAGAGACAATGTTCAACTCCCACCATAATTACAGAACTGAGAAAAGGAAGGACAATTTGATCTTCCTGCTATACCTTTCCAGTTAACACAGCCAAAGTCTTCACAGTACCAGCTATCATGATGATGAGGGGATTTTTAAGCTTATTTGGCCAACACTCCCCAAAATATCAACTATCTCTTGCCATATTTCCAGGAAAGATCTCTCTGGCTTTCTTCTAAAGCATTATTTTAATCAAAATTCCAACAAGAGAAAAATCACAGGGAGCTCTGCTTCACCCTCAATAATCCTGTCATAAGAAAAGGGAGTCAGTTTATAAACAAACAATTTACAAGCACATTCTTCCTGTAACCTCAGCAATAAAAATAGTATATTCTGATGCACTGTTTAAATAACTATACTTTTTTAAAAAGCTTAAGATGTTCAACTATAGTCTTCAAAAATTCATAGAACCAATTTACAGCTAAGTGAATGCATCCAGACTGAGATATGGTATATGCCATGAGAATGTTCTTTATATATAGCAACTCTCAACTTGGGAGCTATGATTAAGAATCAATGTCCATCCCCAACTTCAATAGTGAATTATCCCAGCTCTGCTACAAACTAGCAGTGCCAAGTTCTGCTTCTGGGAAAACAGACTTCACCTCTGTCTGGATAGCAATGTTATTTTAGGATCTACTGTGTCAATCCAACTGCCTGCTGTTGTCCCCTTACCTAATGCACTCATAGCTTAGCAGCAGATATTGGGAACTCTCCTGAAACAGTTTCCAGAGGAACTTTTCCTTCCCCCCAAGTCTAATTGTTGAAACCATCCATTTCCAATGGATTTAACCTGTATTGCTATACTCTAAAGCAACCTATTTTGGGGAAAGATGTTAAAGTTTGAAAACAATTTATTCTAAAAGCCACATTAGCTTGACACCTCTGCCCTACTGGTGATCAAAAGCATCCCTAAAACTAGGTTATTGCATGCAGCTATGTGATCACTTTCCTGACAAATATTCCCAAGGAATTAAAGAAAACATGCTAACAAGTAGCACAGGTTATAGTCAAAAAAAACTGTGCCCTTTAGACCTAAATTAGAAATTATTTTTATTCAGTTATGAGAAGAAAAGGCCTCAAAATGTCATAATTATAAATTTTTTTTTTTTTCTGAAACAGCAGTTCCAAGTCAATTATCCCATCTTTGCCTAGTTTGCTTCTGCTGTTAACTCCTTTGCAGACACTGTGATCAGCACAAAAGTTCCATGTATGGAGGCTCATATTAACTAATAAAGAGAGTGAGCCTTCAGGAAACAATTTTAACATGTACCATAAGCTATGCCTAGGCTGCTTATCTTATCCTTAGTGCCAACTCACTACAGGGAATGTAAAAAAGGGCTGCAGGACTAGCAAGCAAAGGAATAACATTAGTATATTAGAGAAATTCATAATTTCCTTGGAGAAATTTGACCATGTAAAATGGTCTTGCTTTCACATGCTTGATGATCTTTCGCCAGATTCTGCAGTTTTAGTAGTAATACTTCATACAAAATAAATCCCTAATACAGTCATCACATTTTACAAATGTTTGCATGGAAGCAGAACTCAACCTATGGTATGGATGTACTCAGTTACAGCTCAGGAAGGACACAGTCAGTTCTGCACTAGCTTTCAGACATATGCTCTAGAGGAACACAGGACATCACGAAGAAGTCTAAACTCAATGCTTCCCTTCACCTAGCTTTATTTCAGTTTTAAAAACATAGGAGCTACAACATTCCAGGCCAACATTATCCCAAACCTGCCCCAGCTAAACTCTTATTAGTTGTACATTATCAGGCATTTTACAAAAGCAAGTGCATTTGGCAAGTCTATTTAAAAGAAGCAAGAAGAAGGCATGAAGCATATCTATACTCTTTTAATGACAGAAAAGCCACACAGCTAATCACACCAAAATACTGAGATTATGAAACTAGTTGTTTCTCTGCTTTGGATTCAAATACTGTATACTGTCATCACTGAAAGAACTTTTTAAATAATGAAGATAAACTATGAATATGCCATTTGACTATTGACTATGTGGCATGGTTTGGTTTGTTAAAGGCTTGGATTTTAGCTACCACTAATTACAAAGTATTTATGGACAGGGCTTTGAGCAACCTTACTTAGTTAGTGGAAGGTATCCCTGCCTATGGCAGGGAGGTTCAAACTATGTGATCTTTAAGGTCCCTTCCAACTCAAACTATTCTATGATTCTGTGATTCTATTTCAACAGAGCAATCCATAATAATAAGGAAGAAACTGCTCCATTAAAAGACTCATATAAATGGTGGATTCACATGCCAACATTTAGTTTCAAGATACTCAGGGATTATGTGATTAAAATCCCACTGGCTTGCTGGGAGGATTCAGCAAGATAACTACAAATTACTTAGAGGGCTAGTGTCAAAAGGACCTCTGTTCAGCCTCTGCTCTAGATTACTGACCCACTTATGAAGAGTTAAGCATCCCTGCTGTGCAATGCCAACACCCACTCCATCTGTTGGCTTCTGCTTTCTCAGAACCTCTATTAGTCTGCATAAGAAGTTCTGTTAATTACAACATGAGCAGCCTTTGCACAGCACACACAGTAACAGCCTCACTCAGTATGTAGTCATCTTGACAAACAGCATAGGAACAGAGCAATCCTAATTCAACAGGATTATCAATGACACAGTAATATATAATATGCAGATTTCTGAAGAGGCAATTTAATACAACCTTTGTTCAAGCTGCTTTCAGTTTTGAGAAAAGCTTGTAGGTGTTTAGTTGCTTTAGGTTTCTATGATGAAAAAGTATACTAAAGTACTGTATCAAACTCTCTGGAAATCTCCAAGGGGACCAGAAATTTGTGAAATCACAAATGAAACTTCTGTTGAAGAAATAATGCAACAGTGGGAAACAGAAACATCCCACATTTGTCAATATCTACACTGAGTATTAGTAAGTAAATCTAAAGGAAGTTTAAAAAATCCACACAAAATCAAACACAAAAACCCTCCCCAAGCAAAACAAGGTTTGAAAAGCTAGCCCAGCTGCCACATCAGAACTACACCACAGCATCTTGGCACTTCAAACTTTCTGCTGACTAGGAAGGAAAAAAGGTCCAAATTCAGCATTTTATTATTTATCCCGGCTGATCTGCAGATCGTTAAGACATTCATTAAATAGATTTCAATCAGCAGTGTCATTAACTTACTAAATCCAAGAACAAGAATCTCCAGAATTCATTATAGTACTGAGTTGACATTTTTTATTTCCTGGGAACCCAGACTCCTGCTATCAAAGTGAAATAATATCAACAATCCAAAACCTAACTATGAAACTCAATAATTCTGGCAAGCCTGAAATAATCTCACCCCTTAATACTAAAGCCATTTCTTAGTTTAAAATTAAACCTTGTACAATTGCCAACATCACTTCAAGAGCTCTCTAGCTACTAGCTTACTCCTAAGGTAGTTAAGAAAAGTAAAACCTAGGTCCAGTACTTTTTACAGCTTACTGGAGGATAGAGGAGAACAGTATATCACAGCCCAGCAAGAACTACTGGTCATAACATGGAGGCTATACAGAGTATCATAGAGCTTTGTATTTCGTTTTAAAGAATTATTTAGTATGTCACACAAAAGGTCATGCAAGCAGGACATACCAAATGTAGACTAGGAAAATAATTGTATATTAGCATACTGTTTAAATCCTCTAGAAAAATTAGACAACTGTTCTTTTGAAATATGAATATTTACTGCCCCAGTACCTTTGCAGGAGAGCTCTAGAAGACAGATACACATTTTATATCAAGTGAATCTCTATATGGGATATTTAGCTTGTCATATGAAACACCTCGCAATTAAAGCATTTTGTCTTTATCATGGTAAAGACTTGCTAAATACATAGTCATCTTATGTCAACTCAAGAAATACATACCCCTACAGGTTCCAATCTTAGTCTACTGATATACACCAAGACAAGAAAGAGCTAATATTTTATTTCCGATTGTTTTCCAGCCAGCAAAAGGAAGAAAGCAGAAGGGAAACCCAGATAATTTTGGAACTGCTCTAGGGAAGAAAATACAAGCAGAGGGCAGCATTAGAAACAAAAGGTGGATAGAAAAGAGAAAATACAATTAAAGTAGTCATTTATTCAGATCATACTCATGATTTTCCCAAACAGCTGTGTCAAATCTAAAAGAACACTAGAACCATTATAGGAGCTATATACATTTGATATATGGAAATCGCCAGTGACACCAGTCAAACCTAGTTTGTGCTATAATTAATAAAAGTTTAAAAGTAGTTGGGATGAACATGCTAATACAGAAATTAGGGTCATAAACCAGATGCAGTTTCTCTCCCCTAGAAATTATTTTAAGTGTCAAGGCACTAAACGCCCAAAATATTCCCATGTCACCAGATCCTCTTTTTCATAGAAAACCACACCTGTGAAGCGATTTGATACTTGTGTTGCACACAATGAGCTTGCACAGGCACCTTAGCGGTATTTCTGTACAACATGAATGGAAAACAGATCACATTATACTTACAAAAATAACCCTTGCTGTTATGAACAAAAATTCGGTTAATATTTTTTTTTTGTGAGAAAGAGTTACAGGGACGAAGCCAGATCTGTCTCTGCCGGTATTCTTAGTGCTTTGTTATTGTAATACCGGGTCGTTGAGGCTTATCTCCTCTTTTGTATTAGTAAAAAGCCTGGCTGGGTGCAGTAGATGGCCCTTCCCCGAGGCTGTGCTCTCTTCCAGCATAGGGAAGACACCTGAGAGGGTGGGGGGGGTTATGCAAAGTGACTCCAAAGTCCAGAATGCTTTGTGGGACCCCGACTCCAGAGGCACAGAGAAAACCCCAAAAACAACGAGCCAAATAAGAGTTGAGAGACTGGAGTGATGTCTGGACGTGAGGAGCCGAGTGCTGAGCCTGCAGAGATGCTGAACACCTTCGGAGCCCCTCTCGCCCTGAGCAGAGAGTCGTCCCAACGCCGGGACTAGCCATCTGGGAAGCTCACAGGATCAACATCTGACGGGGACATCACGCCCTAAAGGCTCCCACGAGGACTGGATCCCCGGCTCTGCCCCTAGTGGACGGAGCTGCGCATATCCTCCTCCTCTGAGTCGCCCTGGGAGACGTGACGGGGACTGCAGCCCTGCCGGGACGCCCAATCCTGAGCTGATCACTTTTAATAAAGGCATTAAAAAGGAGAAGAAGTCTCCTGGCCCTGTTTATTTCACTTGCCCCTCGCACAGCAGTTGCTATGAATTAAGTTGAGAAAGACAAAGCGGTATAATGCAAGTTATTTACCTAAATGTATATACATATCAAGAGTGGAAGAACAGTTCTAGAAATATTTCAAGTTATTCAATAAAAAAGCATTTACAATAACCAATAACAAAGAATTAACATAGTCTTCAGACAGTGTGCCTCCAAAGACAAAACTTCAAAAGGGAGAATGGATACAGCTTGTACAATTTAACTGAAACTACCAGACACAATAGAAAATAAATAGATGACTGAAGTGTTGACCAAGGAAAAACTAGTCTTATTTTTAAAATGAAAGTTCAAGTATGCTCCTCAGACTATAGACAGGGTTATTAAATAAAACCATAAGGCAGTGCTGCAAACTAAGAACTGTGCTAGGTACCACCAGAATACACAGAATTTGAATCTAAACAGCAATGAAAATTGAAACAAAGATATTAGAAATTGTAACTTTACAAAGCATGTGATTCAGTTATGAGCAAGCACTATTAAAAAACAAAATAGGCTTTAAAGAATTTGTAAGGAATCAAAGCATGCAACTGATTCTTTAGTAATTTGTTCAGCTAGCCTAAACATCCATTTACTTATTTCCATAGTGGTTGTAACAATTTTAAACATAACAGCACTTACCTTGGAATTGTCACACATTTTGTACTGCAATTCTGAGTGGTAATTGCCTTCTCAAGCTCATCCAGCTGTCCTGTTTTCTTTAGCTTCTTGACCAAGCTTTTCACGGCTTTTTCACACCACTTTTCATCCTGACCATTCTGCTCACTACCAGCAGCCCCTCCAGAGCCACCAGCAGATTTTTTCCACCCCAGAAGTCTCTTCACAACTGGTGGAGTGAATGGCAATATGGATGACATGACTTTCACCAGACAGAACACTCAGCAAGCAATAAATTAAAGAGATTCCCGTCTGATCCCTAGAAACACAAACCAAAACAGACACATTAGCACTGAGGTTTCACGTGAAACAAATACCTTGCTTCAGACTTTTTATTACCAAATGCCATAGGACCCTGCATCCTAAAATAAGTCAGATAAGTCTGCATAAAGGTTAGGTACTTCATCAATAAAATTCAAATACAAGTTTGCTGCAGACTCTTCAGCAGTTAGCACAGACTAAGGTTACTGTTGGATTAGACATTTAATTTTTCCTCAAGTCTTTTCTGGCTAAATCCAAGAAAAAAAAAACAAGTTAACTCTAGTCTAGCTTTGCACCTAGGCTGGCTGGATCTATTAATTTATTAAAATTTTCCACAAGTGATATGCACATTCTGCCCGTCTCCAAATTAATTTAGCAAGCAAAATTGTGTTTGAAATGTCATTTAGTCATGACAGCTTGACAGAAGTCTTTCAAGAGCCAGCCATTTCATAAGCCTTTTTTCCTTGTTTGTCATGCTTTAAGTAACTACCAATTTTTGGTACACCAATTTAAAATTCACTTATAAATCTGATAATAAGCTTATTTCCATCTTTCAATCTAGAGTTCAGTGGCTTACAGATAATTAATCTTCTCAACTGGCAGTGCTCAAAATCATCAAGTCTTTCAAAATTTATTAAAGGATAGTTAAAATCTTAGTTTGCAGATACATGGGTAATAGAACTATCCATTTTCAATTTTGATAGCCTTTCAGTATCAATTACCTGATCAGGTTGTTTATATGAAATTAAATATTAGAAGATATGCTGAAAGTTGGGCTATGTTTAACACTCACTACAACTTGCACTTCAAATAATTTAAAAGAAAAATTATAGCCATTTAGAAAAAAATTCTTGGTTTTGGAGCTTCTATTAGACTAGTTTTATGTATTAAAATATAAGCCCCAAACCAGCCACATTATTTCAGGCAGACAGCTGTTAGAAATTGTTCAAGTACATAATGGTCTTATGGATAGAAGTATGGCATTGAAGTAAAAAAAAAAAAAAAAAAATCTTATTTCCACGGAACAAACTCCAGGAAGTTCCCTTATTTCCAAGCTGTATAAATTAGTTCAGTCAGCTGAAAAAAACTTGTTTTAGCTAAAACTTAACACTAGATTCAGTCTACTCAATTTGAGCTCTCAAGGCAGCTTACATGTCTCTACATCCTGTACCGGTACATTCCTCACTTCTTTTCAGAACACACCAACTTAATGTTACTGAAGTTTCCCATCAGAAAAACAGCATGGTTGATTTGGGATACTTCAGGCTACAGTATTTATGGCTAATTTATACCTTGTCACATCTGCAGCTTCACTGAGAACCAAGTCAACAGACACTATATTATATTCTACAAGTAACTTTAAATCAACTTTTCAACTTCTGCAAAACAGAACATTTAGTAGGCATGAAATTTCAGTTTCAACTAAATTATACCTCCATAAACCAGCTTCTGAGAGCACCTCAAAACACAGGTGAAGCAAGAAATGTAGTTTTCTCGGATCTGGGAAACATAAGTTCCAATTAACAGGGTCTCAAGATTTACACTGGGAACTTTATGCAAGCCATTCAAAATAATCTGTCCTAAATAAGTGAATCATAGAAATTTTCAAATTAAACACTGACTAGGACACTCAGGGTACAGTTTCATAGGGAGGCAAGCCAACCCAACAGTTTCCTGACACAGGAAGCACAGCCCTCCTTTTCTACCCTGTGGCACCACCACCTCTGCATCTGTGCTAATACTTTACCACAAAGACTCAGCTAGATAACTGTGAAAAATGCATATTTTATGATTGGCTTTTCACAAATATTAAAATGAATATTATATGTGTTATGTTAGAAAGTTATGCTGTATTAATTTTCTTAAGTAGTATGTTAAATATAGTTTTAGGTTATAACATAATGTTAAAATAGAAACTATGCTATGTAAGATATTTTTTTTAAGAGAGGAATGAGGTAGTCGCACTGAGATAGCAGCCACAGGACACCTAAATCTTTCAGAGAAAAAGAATTTATTGCTCCCTTGTTGCGGTGTGAAGCAATATCCTTTCCCAGTTCCTCCCTCAGGTATGCCAACCTCTCCCTTCCCCCTCTCCCTCTCTCCCTTGCTGGGTTCTGTCAGTCAATCTTAACATTCCAGCAAGGCCGTCGTGTGGTTGGTCAAGTTCGAAAGATGCCCCTCAGGCCTGGGGTCATTGGCGTAGCCAAGTGTCATTTGTCCCCTGAGACCTTCCTCCTCTCACCTGGCTGGTGCTCACCTGTCCCTCCCCCTGTCCCTGGGCTTAAAAGGAGACTGGACTATGCGGTCAGCATTCTGTTGGAGCTCTTACCAAGATTCAGATGTCCGTGACCATGGAATAAAACTCTGGATATAAACCCTCCGTCAGAATCCTCTCCTTTTTGTCTTCACTGTCGTCTGAAGCCTTTTCACCAGAGGTAAACTGAGTTTCTACAAGCCTGGACTTGTTCCAGTGCCTGGCTGCAACATCCAGCCAGCCAAAGGTGTCTCTGAGGTGAAACACCACAGCTGCCACCTTTGGCCCAGCAGCAAGGGTCAGACAAGCCCAGGCACGTTCCACCTGGTAATATTGGGATCTTATTCCAATAGTCCCTTATCAGAAGAAACTATCTTCTTCCTGCCTCGCTCATCCCTGAAGATGCTGCCAGGATTAAGAGGAAGAAGTTGACACAGACCAGACAGAATCCTTTGTTTGAATGGAATTTATGCATCATGTATGAGATGTATGAATATGCAACAGGCTATTGCTTTTAAGGGTTAATCCTCTGTTAACGTGTGTCCTTTTTCAGGCTTATTTTGCCCAGAAAGAGGTACCTGGACTGTCCGTAACACTTTGTTTTTATTGTCTCGCATTGTCCTAATCCTAATTGTCCAAATTTTTATTACTCTAATTATATTACTATTTTTTATAACCATTTATTACTATTAAACTTTTAAAATTTTAAAAACAAGTGATTGGCGTTTTTCACAACAAAAAAGTAAAAACAGACCCACTTAGGGATAGCTTTTGTTTTCTTTTTTGCTGAACTAGTCTTCTTTCAGGTTAACAAGTTGCAGCAGCTCACACAGAGTACTGTAAGTACTCCAGCTGATGTCAGGGGAGTTACAGGAGTATGTATGGAGGACTCCAGTCCCAGCCTTCAGCAGCCATTGTAGCATTGACTGCTTTGCTGGAAATGCAAATCTGGGCACGTACTTTTAACTTAGATCATTTATTTTGGTGGCAAAGCCAAATAGGCAGTCTTACACTCCCTTTTTCGCATGTTCTGAACTGTTCACAAGCCTCAAAGTGAAACATGTTAGTCCCCTAATGCAGTACATGAAGTAACTCCAGAGATTAAACAGGAGGTTTGCATGGCCTCTGTTTTAACAAACTCTCACACTAGGTTTCTGAAACAGGGAATAGCAGTCACTCTGAGTGTTATAAAAAGACTTGAATATTTGAGCAAGGCCAACATTAGATGCTTCAGAGGCATTTGCAAGAAATTGAAAAAGACCAAATCAAAGAAGATAATCTCTTTTGCATTAAGGATCCCATTTTAAATACTAGCAATTGATGGTGTAATACTTGAACATTAAATTCAGTGTTGAAAGGTGTGGGCAACCAAGTATCACTATCAGTGCTTATCCACACACCATTTCTTTTCCTCATCTATAGAGCTCACTGAGATATATGTATTTCCTGTTTAGCTTCAAATTTTTTACCTTTCATTGCCCCAGAATACTCCTTTGATTGCCAGTCTTATAAAACACACACTTGTCCTGGGTTGACTATATGATGCTTTTATCCCCAATAATCCGTTCTGTTTATGCTGAATAATAAGTTTTGCACTTTTAAGACTTGTTCCAGAGAGTGAAGGGGGGAGAGAAGAAGCGCAGTTTGTTTTTAGACACTGCACTCCTCCACATTCCTCCTCCTGGACTGTTGTTGTCTGTGGATGGACAGACCTCTCCTTTGTTTTAGTTAGTTTAGCTAGCGGAGGCAAAGAAGTTCCCTGGACTGTGAGGTTTTTTTCTCCCCTTTTCTTTGGACCTGTTTAAACCTGCTCTGGACTGAATACCCACAAGAGCACCTGCAGCTCGCACCTGGAAACCTAAACAATATTTGTTGCGGTGTGTTGCAATGTCCTGTTTTAAACTTCCGGGTCCCTTCCCAGGTGTGCCTATACCTTCTCCCTTCCCCCTCGCCCCTTGCTGAGTGTGCCCTGTCAATCAGGCTAACATACTGCAAGGCGTCGTGTGGTTGGTCCCTCAGGCCTGGGGGACATTGGATAGGTGTCCCTAGTCCCTTGAGACCCTGCCCCTTTCACCTGGTTGGCAGCTCACCTGTCCCCTCCCCTTACCCTGTCCTGGAGCTTAAAAGGTTAATGAGACCATGCGGCCTCTATTCTGGTTGGAGCAGTTGCCCCGGTTCAGACCTCTGTAACCATGGAATAAACATCTGGATATAACCCTCCAGCAGAATCCTCTCCTTTATCTCTTCACCATCACCAGAAGCTCTCTCTCCTGAGGTAAACGGAGTCCCTGACAAGCCTGGACTTGCTCAGTGCCCTGCTGCAATCTCCAGCAGCCAAGGAATCTCTGGGGTAAAGCACCACAGTGCCGCCTTTGGCCCAGCAGCGAGGGTCACACTGACCCAGGCACAATCTAACTGGTTATATTGGGATTCATATTCCAATAAATATTAAAAAATAGAACCCCTTGCTGCTCCAAAAGAGATGACAAACTCAGAAAAGTCCCCTCCCTGGGTTGTTGCAGCTTGGCTCACTCAGTCTCTTATCAGTCACTCCGGTGCTGGAAATGTCTCAGCCCAGGCCCAGCGGGCCACAGATGCGAGCTGCCAGTGCTCTTCTGGGTGTTCAGTCCAGAGCAGATTTAAACAGATCCAAAGAAAAGGAAAAAAAAAAAAAAAAAACAAAAACCAAACATAGTCCAGGGAACTTCTTTGCCTCCACTAGCTAAACTAACTAAAACAAAGGAGAGCTCTGTCCCGCTGTCTGTCCATCCGCAGACAACACAGTCCAGGAGCAGGAATGTGGAGGAGTGAGTGCAGTGTCTGAAAACAAACTGCATGCATCTTCTCTCCCCCCTTCACTCTCTGGAACAAGTCTTAAAGGTGCAAAACTTATTATTCAGCATAAACAGAACAAACAATTAGGGATACAAGCATCAGTTAACCCAGGACAATACTTCAGTACAGTCTCATTTATCACCAAGGTAAATTGCCTATTCTTCTAGGCCCTCTAAATATTCTCAAGGCTTTTTATCCAATTTTTCAGTTTTACAATACTCCTTGTGATGAGGTGTCCTATTTTGCAGTATTATGTCCCTTAAGATTGATCTATGTATCATTTTCTGTATGCCCTGGTGTTTTGTTTGTTTTTTTTAATCAAGATTTCCCTTTCTGCTTCAAATGTACATTTGAATAATTTAAGTCTTGCAGCAGGAAAGAATTTCTAAGTCCCATACATTTCAGTTTTTCTGTGTATTTGAACTCTCACACTATTTTGACATACTCAGAGGGGAAAAAAAATATAAATCATTCTTTTCCCACTTCCAAAAGACTCTAAGCTCAGACCTAACTAATTGGAAATTTCGAGATACTATACTTGGTTTTAACCAGTTCCCTTATAGATGTGTACTCATCCAGCTTCTCTAGAAGCTCTCAGTGTTTGATCTGCTACCCCAGTGAAAAGTAGCTTTTAAAAATATAAACCACAAAGGAATATACTTAAAGAACCCTTTATTACAATGACTATTACAGCTTAGCATCTATTTTTAAAAAAATTAAAAAGACACAAAAAAACCCCACAACATACACCACAGCTGCATACTAAGTCTGGGAGGTTTAAACTAGCCTCCTCTTTCTAGTTATTGTTTTGCCATGTCAGGGATTTGCCAGGAGTATCAAAAAGAATTTCACTAAGCTATTCCAGTAGTGGCCCTATATATTTCAAAGGGTAAGCAGAGAAAATATGACACAAGTAGGACAGGACTCCATTCATCTTAATACTTCAGCCAATTGTGATGACTACTCACAGGAGAGCAGCACTCTGCTCCAAGCCTAGAAGAGAGTGCAAAGTGCGAGGCATAGTTAGGTTGAATTATGACCAATTTAGATAAATGCAAATTATGCAAGGAAAAAGTAGTAATAAAGAAATTAATAAAAAATACCCTACTCTACCAGGAGTGGTACATCCAGCCTAGCACTCCATTTCTAAAGGTGGCAAAAGGACATGCTACTCAAGGAAAGCAGAAGAACCTGGCTCTTTTCTGAGCCTGTTCTCATAATTCTTCAGCATCTTAAACTGTTACAGCAGTAAATTAAAGGCTACATGCCTACCCATTCCCTTTAGCAGACATTTATGGACCTCCTGCCCAAAATTTCATCTAACCACTTTTTGAACCTGTCTCCACCACCTTGTGGCAGACTGCACCAGAATTTAACTGTTCACTGTTTAAAGAACTACTTTTAGCTATTTTGTGTAGCATCTTAGTTTCAAAAAGTGCCTCTTGTTCCACTGTTGCAAAATGTGGAATACATAAAATTCTCTTAAGAAGGGATGTTCTTTGATCTTTATATACTTTTAAGCCTTATCAACAAGAAGGGAGATTTAATCCATGAAACAGAGTAGCTAACAAGCTCTAAGTGATGTCCAGGTGTTACAAAGACAAACTACTTCTTGGTAGAATTGCCTTGTTAAGGTTTAGGGCTCCACGTGTTTCAAAGATCTCAGACTTAGGGGGAGGTTAACAAAGCTTGGCAAGAAAGATGCACCACTAATAGTAGACACAAAGAATGCAGAATTTACAGGCCACAAGGACATTTGGCAGATCTCCCAAGATAGAGAAACTAATAAAGCAAACTCAGCAACTGTGCTGAATCAGCTCCAACTGAGTAAAAGGTAATTCTGGCAGGGGGAGATCACAACCACATACTCACAAGCCACTGACCCAAGAAACCCACTGACTCAAGAGAAAGACTGAGCATTCAAAATAATTAGCATTAGAAGCAAAGGAATCATTAATCAACAGAAGATAGAATATTAATTAATAAGATAACTATGTAACTTGTAGCCAATGAACACTAATTCCTTTGTTTGCTAAAACGTATAAATAGTAAAAAGTTTTAATAGTCGGTGTCTTTGATTTGTGGAATACCACTGAGCACCCAGGCTCATGCAACTCTGAAATAAATAATCCATGTCTCCCTCGAGTGTGTAATTATTGGCTTGTTGCACGCCAGGTAACGAATCTGATTTTTGTGGACAACACTACCGCTGCAAGCTTTGCTGAAGACCTGTTTTTATTCATCTTGCCTGCAAGCTTCACGATTCTGTACATTTGAATCACATCCCTCCCTCAAATGGAGGGCTATCATCAGCCTTTTGTCACAAAGAAAGTATCTGAACACAGCTCGTATAATTTGGGATGCTCCTCTGGAGAGATGCCAAGCCTGAAAGCTTTACTACTTCAATTAAATTACAAATACTCAAAGACATTGCCTAAGGACCGACCTAAAGACCACAGAAAAATTGTATCAGTCTATGGTTATCGTCTCACTTATCTTTTTGGTCATATTATCCTAAAGCTCTCAACATTATAATTTTTAAAAAAAGTACAAAGACAGAAATCTACATCTCATGAGGAATTGGACATAGAAGGCAGAGTGCATATCTGATGCTGAATATCTGGCAAGAGCTCAAATAAAAATGAGGAGCTCTACATCTGTGTTGGGTTCCAAATATCTACCCAGTCTCAGACGCTATGTTTATGGTAATAGGTTTGGGAGTCACTGTTGCAGCTCATTTTTGACCAGTAAATCCCATGTCAATTAATCAATTACCTTTTCCCTTCAAACTGATACAGTAATATAGGTTTTGATCTTCGTTCCTAAAGAATCATCCTCTTATACACTGGCACTGTTGATACAAGCCTCTTGCTAAACACATTCCTCTAGTTCTTTTGCCTTGTACATTTTCTTCATTCACAAAAAAAATATAAAATGCTTTTTCCCCAAACACACCCAGAAAACAATCTTTGCCAACAATGCAAGAAATATTTCCATGTTGCTAAATTGGCTGCAAATTAAAGACATGCTAAATATGTAATATCTCCTCTTCCTTGCCATATGTTTTTTGTGATTTCCTTGTAGCCTACAGCCAACCATCTCAAAAAAATGAGTACTCATTTACAGCCTTTGCTTCTAAGGATTTTAAGCGTGCTTCACAATCACATATTCTTTTTACTGCCTCTTCCTTTGCTCTCTCTACTACTGAGGCCCAACACCACAGCCCAAATCGGATTTTTAATTCCCATGTACTATTTTCAATTTCCACTACAACGCACCAACATACAGGGACTCTGAGTAACTACAGAGAGATTCTTAAGATCACTTCCTGAACTCAACTATAGGTGAACTATTAGAATCAAGGCAGCAGTGCAATACATAGCAGAAAACTTCCACTATTTTATCCCTTTCCACATTCTCTGGATTGTGCCTTAAAACTGCAGCATTGAATACTCAAGGTGCACTCACTGTTTCCCAGAGAGGTACAAGAGTTTCTTTAGATTGATGGAACACAGGGAACACATGCTGTTATTCCCAACAGATTAATGCTGGAAAAGCTACAAACTGCCTAGCTCTGGTGATATTTATTTAATCTCTGCCCCCATAGTATCTCTGCTTCTTGATGCACGTTTCTATAGTGTGTCAGTGTCATAGTTGGCAGCTTCTAAAGTCACAGCTTGAGTCACGTCTGCTATTTATTTCATTCTGCTGTGGTCCTCTGGAACAAGTATTAAGCCCATTATCCCAGCAATAACTAAGCATAAAATACAAAGTAAACCTTAAAGACAGCATGTTATCAGACTAACATCTTCAAGAGAAATTTTCCTTTCCTGAGTGACTTGAACATACTATAAACATACAGGTGTTACCAAAAGTATCAAGTGCTTTCTGGCTAATTTATTCTAAAACCTTATGCAACATATGAAATATCAGTCTGCTTATTCATCTTAAACTTGAAAATAAAGAAATCTGATCTCTCTTAGTTTTACTAGAAGCATTCTGTCTTAGAGGAATTTCATTTGCAAGAGCTGTTCTGAAATAAAGAGTACATAAATTAAGCTCCTAAGGAAAGAAGATCAAGGAAAATAATTAGTGGTATTTGAGAGTCTACAAGCTCATTTCCTCACAATTTTAGTCCCATTTCTGAGATTTTTTTAAGAAATTTTTTTTTCATTACTTTTGGAATTCAGACAAGATTCTTTATCAATTTCACCAACTGCACAATGTTTAAGATCTTTCAGAAGACAAAGGTATATCCACCCTTTCCCTTCACATGTGCCCCTGTGATATTACCGGTTTCACAATAAAGTGACATTAATTGAAGCATAGTCTATTTTAAACAGAGTCAAGACTTTAGGTTAAACAATAGTAGGAGCTGAAGTTTTAAAAGGCATAGTTTATGCAGTACTTGCATGTCTCCTATATTAAGTCAGAAGTCATTAAGACTTAGAAAAACAATAAAACAAGTATTTCATCTTGCATTAAACAGAAGAAAAGACAAAACTAATTTATTGTCTGCTTCTCGATCCTTCACACTGTTATTCCATCCAAGGAGACAGTTTATTCTCTGTGGAATCTGAAAAAGTTCTCTGCTGTGTTAATGATCTCAACTTGCAGGAAACCTGAATTTTGCATGAACTTCAAACTAAAATCAAATTCCCTTTCAGATAGAATACACTCTAGTTAAATTACACAGTGTAACAGACAAGACATTTCACTTCTATTGCAGCCATAATCCCTCCAAAAACTGCCTTTTGCAATTCCATAAGGGCTAATTCTTTCTCTACAAATGAATATTAGACACCTGGTTTTGTCATACTGGAGAAGCTCAAGCCTACTGCCACATACATACTTTTCTGAAAAACAACCACACAAGAAAATGAGATGGTACTCATCTTCTGTCCTCATATTTTAGTCATAGTAGGACATATTAGAGTATTCCCTTACTGGTTTTTGGGTGTTAGGGTTTTAGGGTTTTTTGCTTTGGAAGAAGGGGAATGCAGCCTTACTGAGCAATGCCCTCAAATCTAACTCCCAGTTCAGCTTTTCAGCCAATTAGCTCAGCAGTGGGGAGTGGCTCTGAAGAGCTCCCTCCAAAGGGGCTCCATCTGGCCAGCTCACAGCCCCAGGTTCCAAGGAGTAAAAAGCCATGGTCCTGGTTGAGCTTTGACATGAGCCAATGAGGCTGGCTGCTTGTGATCTGGGGGGACAGGAGCAAGGAAAATTCTTGCTCTGGGTCAGCTTTAGAATGAGAATTTCAAACATGTCTACAGAGACTCAACATACTCAATTTTTAAGTATACTATGTTCTAGTGTTGCAATGCATCTTGAAACTCTGCATAACTGTAGTACCTTTAGCTCACTGAAAACAGAATTACCCACCTACTTTGAAAGTAGACTTTTCCTCTCACTCTCTTCATGAAGTTTGTTTATGAATCAAATGAGAAAACTCATATTTCTCATACACAGAGCTAAAATAAACACAATCGTGACATTATGAAAGCTTCAGAAATTGGATTTTTTTTTAATTACTAAGGACTACTAAAAATGATATCCAAATGTAGTAATGAAAAGCTATATTGCTATTAGAAAATCCCACTTTATGTAACACATTCATTCATGGTATACTAAAATTGCATGCAACTGGAGACACAAGAAAGATATTAATTTTACTAACCTTTCATCAAATTACTAATAGGATTGAGGTATTTTAGCAACTCCCGTAGAATTGCAAATGAGGAAAATTACAACTGCAGTCAGCCAATTCACCTGTTTCTGCAAAGCAGCAAACTTCTTCCACTTTGTGTTAAGAACAACCTAACAGTATTGCTCCTTAAAACTAGAAGGCCATAATAGCCCCACAAAAGCACCAAAGAAGCACTCCAAACCACAACAGTTTAAGCCCCTACCTCATTAATTTTGACTAAAATGTTTCATGTGTAATAAAGTGTCAACTTCATTATTTTAGAAAATAAATACTCCTAGGCTAAATTAGACAGGAATATTCACAGAATGGATTATCAGGTACCTAGGTAGCTATTTCAGTTTTTATCTGTATAATTTAGCAGCTTCTCCACTTCACTAAAGCCCAAACAATTGCATTTAACAATTAGTTAATGCAAGATACAGGCCAAACATAAACATTTCTCAAACAATCTCCCTTGTTAAGCAGAGTTCACTTGGCATAAGCTCATATTGCTCCAGTGTAATTAAATTTAGCTTGAGTTCCAGACTAAACTGATAGGACACCCAGGAACTGCTCTCTCAGTCTCTTCTTGGTGTTACTTGACCACTTATGGCTGTCATCCATCAGAATAATAAAAAGTCATATGGAATGAAGCCTTACTGTTTGTAACAGTTTCACTATTGGAAGTGGAGAGGAACGTTTAGGAAGGTTTTCTGCCGTAGCCCAGAGTACGGAACACAGGGCTGCCTGTAGTCTCCATTCTATTACAAAAAAAAAAATAATAATCCCATCGCATGACCTGCAGTAATTCAGTTTAACAAATCAACAATTACAAATATTTTGGCAAGTAAGCTTAGGTATTGTTTGCCTCTCAGCACACTTCACAATCAGTTAATGGCTCTATGATAAAAGTAATTAAATCCAATCTGAAAAGCAGAATTTACAGCTCACTAAGCAAGTCAGGCCCATAAATGGATGCTTGTAATTACAAGGTATTTATATGCACAATCATTAAGGCAGCATTGAATACATTTGAAAGCTCAAAAACACTTCTGATAATAATTAAAACTTTTATGCGCTATTCTTTATACAAACAAAACTTAGGAATTTATTTCAGTTCTAAGCAGAGATCAGAGTCATTATCCAGGCCTGTTCTCACAGTACTTTTGTGGGAAAAGGATTACAGAGGTGGAAAGAAGGTTTTTTAAGTTCTGTTTAGTAGCAGAGAATTTTTTGGAGCTCGAATAAACTCAATTATATCAACTGGTGCTCAACACTTCTGAAACATCAAGTAGAACAGGAAAACAGAGGACCCAGAAGGGGCTTTCATTTGGAGATTTACTGTAATTATTTGATTTTGTTCTGGGTGGAGTAAAAGAAGAGATCAATTAAGAGACCAATGATTTTAACGTCATTTTTCCAATTGTGGTCCTCTTTTTAATCATCAAGGAGAACCTCGGGAAAGTTGACAAATTCTTCTTCAAGATTATATTACACAAACCCAGCTTCTTCCTTAAAGAAAACTGGATCTTCAAACACTCTCATTCCTTTTGGTGACTGTCAGTGTAGTCTGAGTCTGATCCACACAACCGAAGAACAACAATCAACTACCAGGCTACTCTTTTAAAATCACAATATGGTCGTAAATATGTGCTTAGACTCGTCTTTGAGTTAAATTTAAGCCACTTTAAATGAGACCCTCCCCTTTCTCTTTTTAAAGGCATTTGTAACTAATGCTATCTTTCATCATGATAGTGCTAAGCAAACAGGGGAAGGGACCTCACAAACCTCCTGTTTACTTACATTCTCATTCTCCTCTAATTCACTAGTTTGTAAACACTTAAGTTTTAAAGCTATACCTTAGAACAAATACACAGTCAATCTACTCACACAATGCAAGCTCCAACACTGCAGTGAAGCATAGGAAAGAAGAACAACGTTGCTGTATAGACTAAGGGAAGCCTTTCACTTTAACAAGAGGGGGTTTTGTTGGTTTGGGGTTTTTTCCAGTTTGGAGAACAGAGCAAAGACTAATCAGTCTCTCACTAGAGAGTCCAGTCTCCACAAAAATAATGTCACAAATCAATCTGAAAGTACAGCACTCCAGGCTAAGAGGAACACTTCAGAAAAAATAAACCTGCTGTTACGTGCAGTCTCCTAATAAGCTGTTATTATAAACTTTTTGTTATATATGGAATCTGACTCGTTTATAACCATGAACTGTGATAACATGAGCCCTATACAGGTTGCAGCATTCACTAGCGCTCTTCTCAGAAACAGTTTGATGGTAAACTCAGTAAGTGAAACTTTTTTTTAATGCTATCCACTTGTTTGTAAAGGATTTGAAAAGAGCACAACAACCCCATTGGGGTTTTTTTAGTCAAAAACTGTGACAAACAAAAATACATGGGACTAGGCTGCAGTGTGAATTCCAGCTGTCCAATTCAACAGCTCTCCAAGACTATCACAAGAGCTCTTCACTCACCCACTTTTTAGCATTCTTTTATTTCCCCAGAATGAAGACTAATAGACTAGTGTCACACTGTTTCTCTTCCCCTCCAGCCCCTACAAAAAAATTACAAATAGGAACTCCACAAATTTACAAAAAGGAACTCTGCAGTAACACCAACTACTTGTATTTATCACAACACAACTTTCCCCATGTGCTTATCTAGGTAGATGACGTACTTAACAGATGATGTTTATTTTCACCTTCCAACGCATGGATAGCGACAGCATTAAGACTAATACCATCAAGAAAACCACTAATAAATTTCCATGTACGTGTCTCATGTAGACTGTGTATATTTGACATTCACGGCTCTGGAATACACAAAAGAGCACTGGCTGAAGTGAAACCTTGAAATCCTAAACACTTCTTTCCAACTTGCTTCTAGCTTTCTCCACCACCCCGGCGCGAAGTCTTGCACACCTAATCTATGTAAGATAAAAAGTCCAAGCAAGAGAGGGAGGAGAGAAAAGCATATATTCCTTTTCCCCCTAATCCCTCATACACACACCGAGGATGCAGGCCAACCCTTCCCACCTTTCAACACCCCGCGTCGAGGGCTATTCTGGCGTGTGAAAGGCGGAGGAGGTGACAGCGACGCCCCCGGCCCTACTTCCTGGGAGCATCCAGCAGGAGCCGCCCCCCCCCCCCCTCCCCCGCGGCAGTTTCCTTCCGCCAGGAGAGGCAGCCTCCAGAGCTAACGCCGCCGCCACTGGGGCCCACCGCGCCTGTTTGCCGCCCTCAGCGCCAGCAGCTCCCCACCACAACAAAGAGTGAAGAGGTGCGCGGAGAAGAGGGCGCGGGAAGGAGCCCCCGTCTCCCGCCGGACCTAGTTAGCCCATACACCGCCGACGGGACACTCCTTCCCACAGCGCGGCCGAGCCGCTCGTCGAAACCACCCCAAAACCAACCTCCTGCTCAGCAAGCAGCCCTGCCGCCCTGCTCCCTCAGCGTTGCTCTCCCCTGGGCGCCCGCCCTCCCCACACTCATTGGCTCCCGTTCAGACACGCCCTCAGCAGTGGGCGGGGAGGCGCCGCATTGGTTCGGCCATTCGTCACTTGAGAAACAGTGAGCGAGGATTGGGCAACGGTTGCCAAGGCCCGACCCCAGCCGCCGATTGGCGCATTTAGCCGCCGATCGAATGCACGCGACCCGAAAAAAAAATAAGAGAAAAAAAAAGAAGAGAGGCCAAGAGAGATGGATCCGGTTGGGTGGGGCGGTGTGTTCCGCGCGGCGAGGGCGGGGCGACGCTTATTGATCACTCCTCGTTCCACGCGCCCATTAAGGGTGGTTGATCAAGACACGACAATCGGAGCGGAAGTTTGGGTTACCCGCAGGCGCGCAGCCGCACTGAGGATGAGCGCTCGCGCGCCGCTGCCGTAACATTCCGTGCCGGGCGCAGGGAGCTGATAAAAAGCAATGCGCTGTTTCCCGGCAGAAATTACCTCGGGAACCGCGGCGGGCCCGGCACGGTGACACCACCCCCCCGCTCCGTTCATCCGGACCTCCTGCCCTCAAGCGGCCAATAAAGCCGTAACTAAATCGAGGTTTAAATGTTCCTTGGATAAGGGAGGGCAAAACCTCTTCCCTCAGTGTCGGGGTACGGATGGGAACCACGGTGACCCCTCAGGGGCACAATACTGTAGTCTCTGCAGCTATGGTGAGGACAAATTGGCCTTCCCCCAGCCCTCACCAGGCCCCTTTTCCCTGATCACATCCTGAATCTTTTGGTCGACAGTAGCCGAATATGAGCCAACGTGTGCTCAGGTGGCCAAGAAAGCCAGGGGCATCTTGACTTGTATCAGCAATAAGTGTGGCCAGCAAGATGAGGGCAGTGATCGTGCCCCCGTACTGGTGGGACTCTACCTGGAGTATTGTGTTCAGTTTTGGGTCCCTCACTCCAAGAAAGACATTAAGGTACTGGAGTGTGTCCAGAGAAGGGCAATGGAGCTTGGGAAAGGGGCTGAAAAAGTCCTATGAGGAACGGCTGAAGGAGATGGGGGTGTTTAATCTCGAGAAGAGGAGACTGAGGGGAGACCTCTCTATAACTGCCTCATAGGAGGTTGTAGCCAGGTAGGGGTTGGTCTTCTCTCCTATGTAACAAGTGACAGTGTCACTGAAATCGTTGGGATAAATGAGACTCCCTACCACTGTCTATTTGATGCTGGTGCGTAAGATATTACTTTATTTTTGGCCAGGAGGTGTGTGTGGGGGTGACAAAGTTCTGGCCTCCACACAGATGCCTATACAACACTTTTTCACTTATTTATGCATTTTCAGCAAACAAAGACATTAATATTCATTGGTTCTAAGTTACATAATTCTTTTCATTAATTAGTATTCTATCCTCAATTGGTTATTGATTTCTCCCTCTTCATGTTAATCCAGTCCACATTCTTTAATCCTTTTGCTCTCTTTTTCTCAGGTGGGGAGTCTTCAGTTTTCCAGGCCTTAATCTCCTCTGTATCTTCTGGTGCTTTGCCAGTAGGCAGAGTCAGCACCAAAGACGCAGACATAAACTTAAGGAACAAGTGTAATTTACTATAATGCAAAGCTGCAAATAATTGCAAAAGGATAAGCTAAGCAATGCACATGATAATTACTACAAAACATTGCCTATAGTGATTAGGAAAGATACATCACCAGTTACCCTAATACTTAACTCCTACATCCAGGACTGCGCAACAGCTGGGGAAGCTCCTGTCACAGCGAAGGACTGGAGATCCACTCCCAGCAACTGGGAAATCCTGTGTGGTCCGTCCACCCACAAGCAAGGCTTCCAACTTTGCTGTGAGAAGGCCCAGCTTTTATATTGTTGAATAAACAAGCTGACATAACTTCTAGCATGGGAACATCTGGTTTCATCCTCCCCTTGGGTTTCTCCCAATGCCTGGCCAGGGCTCAAGGATGAAACAAGGGAGTTGTCTTTGATCATACACCTCCAAACAAAGCTGTCTGGATCTCTAGCTGGTCAGAGTGACCCTGAGAAAAGTTAGAAAGTCTCTTTTCCCAGCCCGGTGCTTGAAGAAAGAGTCAGAGCTCTTCATTTCTCAGTCTCAAGGTTGTTTATTGTATCTTATCTATAAAATTCTTTCTCCTGTCCTGCCAAGGTCCGCTCAGCACGACGGTCAGAGGCATTCTGCCTGCCCCCGGGGCGGTGTTATGTCTTTATACTAAAAACTAGGTATACAATGTTTACAATTACTTTCCAATACCTATCATCTATGTTAGACAGTGAGCTTCTACTCTAAACCAATCTAAAAGTGCCAACCTCACAGCAGAAGATGGAGGCCAAGAAGAAGGATAAAGGCAGAACACGCCCAGATCCCTCCATCTTGCCCCCTGAACCTCCATTCTAAAAAAACCCCCAAAAATCTACTTTTTCACCTCGTGATAAATTCACTATCATTCTACTTAATTTGTTGTGGCTTGCAGATCTTCATCTAAGGTTGGTAACTTGCTTCGCGGGTCATAATCAAAACCACAGGCATTCTGGGCTCTGTGCCAGGGTCTCTGAGACCCCTGGCAGGGGTCTTGGCTGCTCGGGACAGCCAGAGGGATGTCCTGGGTCCTGACACAAAGCCAGATGTCTGATTTCATGGCCTTGTCTGGCTTCTACTTACGGAAAAGTAAATACATGTTTCACTAATGATACATATATCATATTGCTAATAATACTTCATTAATGAGTGGATACATATAACATTTGGTTGGAAGGTTCGTCCAGAGGTCAACGTTGCCACAAGGCCTGTTGTTCAGGCCTTAGTACTTCATTTGGTTAAAATGTCCTTGAAATGCCATACATTTAAGATCTCAGATGCCCAGTATTCAAATCCTTTTGGCTTTGTTTATTGAAGCTTGTCGGGGTTAGTTTAGAAAACTTAAGATTTCAGTGATTTAATGATCAAAGTAACAATAAGAGTCTGTGAAGAAACTTAACTAGTGCTGGCTAAAAGTGGATGCTGCTTACAATTAATTAAAACAACTAATTAAAAATTAGCTAGGAAATGTATATAATTTCCAACAATTTCCCCCTTTGGAAGTGATCTTAATTACTTTTTTAAAGATTACTTCCACTTAAATCATTGCGTGTTTAGCAATACTTAAGACACTAAAATGTAATAATCACTATTAATAAAACTTATTAGGCAAAACATTTAAATTATCTAGTACCTTAACAATACTAATCAAGCTTCTTAACACTAGATTAAAAAAACCTTACTTTTCAAAAAAATTCCATTATACAGAGTAGCCAGCCATCTTTTTGAGATCTTTTTCAGTTTTAGAAAAGAAAGATAGTTTTTGTTAGATCTATACATTCTATTACATCCTATTTTGCAAATTTGGAATAAAATACATAAACCAACAATTAATATCAAAACTATGATAATTATGCCAATCAGTTTTCTTACTATTGCACTTAAATTTGGGATTCATTATGCTATTCAATTAAACACATCTTCCACTTGATCTCTTGATGTGGTCCTTTCCACCATTCTCAGAGAAGTTCTTCAATCAAGGTTTTGAGGTACACCCAGTCTCTGGGTTGGTATAGATGGGCAGTGATGTCCAGCATCATGGGTGCTGCCAGTACAATGTATCTGTGGTGAGAAGGCACTGCCTTCCCTAGGGATATAACATACTCTGTTAGACTGATTCACTATTTCTACTTTCCTGCTCAACTGAGATCTCCATGGGGTATACAAGTCCCATTTCACCCCTAACGTTTTAGCTGGGCTTTGCCCTGTTTCAGCAGCGAAGTGTGAACCTCTCACTAATGACATTCCCACTGGCACTCCAAACCTCAGGATAATTTCTTTCAATGACACCAGTCATTCGTATGCTCAAAACATGAGTCTTCAATATTACTACTATAGACTCTATTCCCCCATGAGTTACCTTATGTTGTTCCCCTGCAATTTTCCTCATAAGGTGATGGGGAGTTATTACCTCTTTTCTGGGTGTAATCCACTATCCTTCAGGACTCTTCAGCATCTAACAATTTTGCCAATTTCTCATCTTCAGCCTGATATTCGGAGGCCTCCTTGTCCAAATGCCGATATTTCTCAGGTAAGACCAACAGAATGTCTCCACTGGCAGCCTCCTAAGCTGCTTTGTCAGCCAGGCTAGTTCCAATATTCACTGGGGTCTCTCTTAATTGATGAGCTTTAGAATGCATTATTGCCATCTTTTGAGGTAGCTATACCCCCTCTAACAATCTCTTTATAGTCCATGTTTCACGGGGGATCCCTGAGAGGTTTACAGCCAAATGGCTCCATGGGCATGGACCACTCCAAAAGCAAATTTCAAGACAGTCCATTGTCCTGGTTTAGGGCAAATTTGGGAGAAAACCTCCAAAGGGGGCCCCTCCAGAACGCCAACCCACATGGCCCCTCCCCCCAACCGGTTTGGGAAGGATTCCTCAGAGAGAAGTGGAAAGAATCTGTTTATTTATCAGGCAAAGCACTCCCCTATTGTATTTGCAGGGATGCCCTGACAAAGGCAGGAATGATGCATCTGACTCCATGTTCTCAGAAGGCTAATTTATTACTTTATTATACTATATTATATTAAAGAATACTATACTATATTAAAGAATACTATACTATATTAAAGAATACTATACTATACTATACTAAAGAATACAGAAAATATACTTACTGAATGCCAAAAAGATAATAATGAAAACTTGTGACTCTTTCCAGAGTCTGGACACAGCTTGGTACCAATTGGCCAAAGGGTCAAAACAACTCACACCAGAATCCAATCAAGCAATCACCTTTGGGTAAACAATCTTCAAACACATTCCAGATGAGAACAATACAGGAGAAGCAAAGGAGATAAGAATTGTTTTCCTTTTCTCTGAGGCCTCTCAGCTTCCCAGGAGAAAAATCCTGGGTGAAGGGATTTTTTCAGAGAATGTGAATGCCACACTCCTCAGCACACAAAATGAATAATACCGGATGACAAAACTCATTTGCTGCTCTGAAGAGATGATAATTTCAGAAAGTCTCTCCGGTGGGTGGTTGCTCTGTTATCAGTTCCTCTGGCACTGGGAAAGGCTGCAGAGTGGGCCCCAGCAGGCTACAAAGTGTTCTCAGTATTTCCTCAGGTCCCGGTCTGGAGCAGGTTCAAATGGTTACAAGAAGAGGGAAAGAAAAACAGTCCTGGGAAAGCTCAGACTGCCTCAGCTAGCTAAACTAACTAACTAAAAATCCAAAGGAGCAAAAAGCAAAAGGAGCAAAAAAAACCAAAAGGAGCATGGTGTTCTGCCCCGTCTGTGCCCAAACATCAACAGTGTTCCAGCAGACTGTGGAGAAGGAGGCCAGTCCCTGGTAACAAAACTCTGTGCTTCTTCTTCTCCCCACCTTCATTCTCAGCCAGTATTGAGGGCACAGAATATATCCAACATAAACAGAATACACGATTCGGGATACAAGCATCATAATATCCCCCTAGGACATCCATATATTTACAGTCTTATCCTGTGAGACCTCTAACATTCTCATCAGTGCAATCAGTTTGCTTTCTGAGACGATGTTTGGGGAATTAGAGTTTTGGCTTCTATTACCTCATGCTGAGTTACTACTGCATACCCAGCTTTTCAGATTCCATTTTCACAAAGCTGTTCCTGTTCATGAAGAGTTCCCAATTGACTTCTTCCAAGGGCATGTCCTGTAGATCATCTTGACTGGAGTATGCCTGTTCAATAGTCTGCAAACAATCACAGACCAATTTCCCTTTTTCCTGGGTCAGCTGTTAAGAACACTGCTGGATTCAGAAGGGCAGTTACTTTTAACTCCACATCATCTTGTTCTAACAATATTGCCTGGTATATTGACATCCTGCTTGATCATAACCAGTGTCCTTTTTGTTACAACACCACTGTAACTATATGGGGCACAAAACCCAGTAAATTTCTGTCCTGGGGTTAATTTTCTTGATTCCTGGATTTGGAGGACTGTTGAGGCTACTGCCTTAAGGCAGGCTGGCCATCCTTTGCTCTTCCAGGATCCCAGTCATGTCAATGCCCCCAGTGTCAAATGGGACCCTTCATGCACAAACAATTCTGAAGGTTTTTTTAAGTCCAGTAGTCCCAATGCAGGAGCAGTAATTAAAGCATGTTTCAATTCCCAAAAGGCTTTCCTGCATTCAGGCTCAGTTCTCTTTTAGAAAGGGGCTCAGGAGTTTGACAGAAAGCCTCTTGTCTTTCCTGGCCCAGACTCCTTTGTCCTTGTGAGATACTAAATCTCCTAAAGTGCAAGTAATCTTCCAGTTCCAAGGTAAAGCCTTTACACATAACAGTTAATCTGAGCAGGCCAAGGCTTGTGTAGTGCTGCACCAATCCCTTGGCTGCAGGACAAACTAAGCCAGCTCATTGTATCAGAGGAGCCTGAAGAAGCAGTAGCCTGCTCAGGCCATCCTGACCTTGATGAGAGCTCTATGTAGAAGCAGCAGTCGATCACATTTATCTCAACTTTTATAAAGGCTCTCTGTTCTCTTGGGAAAGGTGCATACAAAAGGATTGACTACAGCCATAAACACCATGTGTGAATGTTTCCCTTTACCACCCAAACACTGGGAGATGGCATGTTTGAGCAAATGACTGATAAGGGCAGAAACATCTGCTCTAACGGGTGCTTGGTGGTGTGACTGTTTTGTCTTTGCTTCTGCACCTTCCCAAACCTTTCTCATAGCAGAAGCATATAAATAGTGAAGTATGCCTAATAAAGATGGATCCTGCTAAAAGAAGCAGTGGTCTCTGTTTGGTTTTTTCCAAGCTGCTGCAGAGCCTGCAGCCAGAAACTTGGTACTGGTGATTAGGCTCCAGAACATCTCCAGTATGTTGATGACATTACTGCGTGAAGGAACATGGCAATGGAGGTATTTGAGAAAGGAGAGATCATCCAGATTCTTCTAGAAGCCAACTTCACCATCAAGAAGAGCAAAGTAAAGGGACCTGCCCAAGAGATCCGGTTCCTGGGGGTGAAGTGGCAAGATGGATGGCGACAGATTCCCACAGAGGTCATCAACAAGATCACAGCAATGTCTCCATCAACCACCAAAAAGGAAATGCAAGCTTTCCTAGGCGCCATAGGTTTTTGGAGGATGCACATTCCTGAGTACAGCCAGATTGTGAGCCCTCTCTACCTGCTCACCTGCAAGAAGAATGATTTCCAGTGGGGCCCTGAGCAGCAACAAGCTTTTGCCCAGATCAAGCAGGAAATCACTCATGCAGTAGTCCTTGGCCCAGTCAGGACAGGACCAAAGTGAAGAACATGCTCTACTCTGCAGCCAGGAACCATGGTCTTTCCTGGAGCCTTTGGCAGTAGGTACCTGGCAAGACTTGGGCCGACCACTGGGATTCTGGAGTCAAAGATACAGAGGGTCTGAAGCCAACTATACCCCAACAGAGAAGGAAATCTTGGCAGCCTATGAAGGAGTTCAAGCTGCCTCAGAGGTAATAGGCACTGAAGCGAACTCCTCCTGGCACCCAGACTACCAGTGCTGGGGTGGATGTTCAAAGCAAAGGTTCCCTCTACCCACCACACCACCGATGCCACAGGGAGGAAGTGGATTACCCTCATCACACACCACACCCATATTAGAAACCCAAATCGTCCTGGGATCTTGGAAATAATTACAAACTGGCCAGAAGGTGAAAACTTTGATCTCACTGACGAAGAAGAGCAAGAACAGGTACCCCATGCTGAGGAAGCTCCACCTTACAACCAACTGCCAGCAGAAGAAACACACTGTTGCTGTGGTGGGGGCTCTCTGGTCACAGTGTTTTGCGGAGATAAACAAAACTCCACAACTTTTGTGAAAGTTGTAAAGCCGGTATGTTTATTACAGTGCTGGACGCATGTGGCAATCATTCCCCTAAAATGACATGCGTACTTTCTGGGAACTTCAGGTCCCTTTTTATCCCCCTCTCTGCAGTGATGTGTGTTTAGCCTTCTAGAGCAGAGAAGGTCAGAGTCCAGCTAGCTGAGGTTAAGGCCGACACCTCGCTGCATGGTCTGCCAGCACCCCTCGGCGTCGTAAGGCCTCGGGCTGCGCTGGTTGTGGACGGGATCGCTGCTAAACGACAAGAAGGAAGGAGCTGGACACTTGCCGGGGGGGCTAAACTTGGTTTATTGGAAAGCCCACGATGTATCAGCGAATGACCAAGAACAAAAGGTGCTTCAGGGTTATAAAGGGAAGGGGTGGACCCGGGAGGGGTTTACAGAAGACCAATAAGGGGAGAAGAGGGGATGAGCTTAACACAAATGGCATAGTGGAGAGCCCAATAGGTACCAGGTATGGGAGGGGCCCCGGGACCACAGCCAACCACAACCCCCAAAGAGGAGAAGCGGAGAAGCTTCTGGAATACTAGGTGGAGTGGGAGGGTGATTGACTTGGCCCAGGGAGGAGAAAAAGCATACATATAAGGGAAAAGGGGGAGGAGGAATTATATAACTAGAAGATTGACAATATAACTGGCAGGGCTGTGGCGGAAAAACTGAGGGCAGAACCATTTTACACAAAATGGGGGGGAGCAGATACATAAAATGGGGGAGGAATTAAATGGACTTAACCAACACACTACAACACCTCTCAAATACATATGCATACAATTTCACAATAGGTTCATACATATTCATTTTTGCAAATTTCGTGTGACATTTGCCACTAGTTCTTCTTCATCAGAAAGAATTATTAGATCAGGTTGACCTGCTCTCAAAGCAGTCTCTCTGTTTCTCTATCACTCTCTGTCTCCCCCTCCCTTATCTCTGTCCTTCACTGAAGCAGTTTCTCTGAGCCTAGGCTTTTGCAGTCAAACTACACAGCAAGCTACATACTTAAAGATGTAAATTCCACCTAAATCAAAATTAATTTCTACCCTGAAAAATTTCTACTCTGCCTCATTCCCTCCTTTCCTAAAAGGAAGAAGTAAATTCTTTTACTTCATGCAAATTCCTATTGAAATAAACAGGGCCAGGAGACTTCTTCTCCTTTTTAATGCCTTTATTAAAAGTGATCAGCTCAGGATTGGGCAGCTCGGCGGGGCTGCAGTCTCCCGTAGTCTCTCCCAGGGCGACCCAGAGGAGGAGGATATGCCCAGCTTTGTCCACTAGGGGCAGAGCTAGGGATCAGGTCCTCGTGGGAGCCTTTTAGGGCGTGAAGATCCCTTCATTGTTACTTTTCCCGGCTCTGTCCCCCTCAGTCTCGGCGCTGGGGATGACTCCCATGGTCAGGGCGAGAGGGACTCCAAAGGTGTTCCGCATCTCTGCAGGCTCAGTACTTGGCTCCTCACGTCCAGACATCACTCCAGTCTCTCAACTCTTATTTGGCTCGTTGTTTTTGGGGTTTTCTCAGTACGTTTGGAGCCGTAGTCCCCCACAGCATGCTGGTCCTGGAGTCACTTTGCATAAACCCCCCCCCCCGCCCAGGTCTCTTTTCCTCACTGTTCGGGAAGGTCCCCACCCGTTACTGTCTCGGAGAAGGGCCATTACCTCGCCCCAGCCAGGGCTTTTACTAATACAAAATCAACTATTAACAACAACGACCCATAATTACCATAATACAAGCAGCAGCCCAGCAATAGTCGTAACTTTTTTCTCACAGAAAAAAATCAACTGAATTTTTGTTCATAAGACTATGACAATAAGCGTACTTTAGTGCTTTACTATGTACGTTTCATAAGGAGATTAACACAGCTACTTGCTGTAGTATTCTCTAATTCCAAATTAGCAATATAATGGATAATCCTAAACTTGTTCCCACTAATATTAACAAAAATACAATGGGATGACACAACTTATTAAAGATTCCATTTGCAGATGGTGACCACCCAAAGATCACGTCCCACCAGTGATGATCTGCATTTTGTTTTATTCTTTCCAGAATTCTGGTGAATTCTTTCGTATAATATTGGACAGTAATTAGGGTTTTCTCTCTGCTTTCTTTGGTTTTTCTTCAAGATCCCCAGTAGGTCTTGGTGCTTAATTAATTGTTTTACCAATGTGGGGTCCATCCTAATAGGAGTAGGTGATAGTCAGTGATACATTGTGTAATTGATTTTAATAAACTGGTGGGATGTCACTGGGACCAAGTACGAAAAATTGCACTCAATGATCTTAACAAAATTACAAATACAAAAATTAGAATGATTTCTGCTAGACAAAAAACCATCGTTGTTATCAATTTTTACAGCAGCACAAGCAGTTCTCAGGCCCACACAACCTTTACCAGTATATACAAGCACAGTTTTCTGATCAGTAACTGGATGAATTTCGAAGTGGCAAATACTCTGTTCAGTGTCTAAACACACATCTTGGGCATTAATAGTATTGCTTTAACAAATGAATCTTAGTTGTTCTTTAGTAATGCAGGATTCTAAATTTACTGTTTGTCACTTTTCATTCATCTTTTCGTGCCTACACTCTATGTTCTGAAGGTTAGAGCACTGTTTTTTCATTATTTAATCTTAGTGCAATGATGGGATGGATAACGTAAACAGTGGCATTACGTATGGTAAGCACAAAGGCAGTGGCCACATTAGAAGCAGGATCATAGGTGAAAATTACCATAGTCCACCAGGATTGAACCTTCTTTTCAAAATCAATCACATTATCTCAGACAATATTCTGAATTTCAGCTGGAAAATTACCTTCACCCCTTTCCCATATGATCAGAGCTGCTGTTGCTTGCATCTATAACTGTGCTTGTATACAACTGAAAGCTAAAAACACATTATCTTGAACTGTACTAAGTGCTTCTACTATTAACTTGTGGTCTTGGTCCCTGGCCTTTTCCTACTTTGGTAGTACTTTTGAAATCTGCCACTGGCTAGTTCCTAAGGCCAATAGAGATGACTGTAAAGGCTGCTTCAATTTTGCTAGGCTACCTGCTGCAGTGGCCAGCTTATTCATCAGTATTTCTGATCAATTCCATTTAAAACTCTCAATCTTTTCCTTAATATCTCAGTTAGATCCTTTCTTATTCTGCTCCTGAGGTATACCTATCTTTGTAACCACGTTGTCTAGCTCTCAAAGGATGTTCTCAGGAAAGAGGAGCAGGCTGGTTGGATTTTTGAGATGTTGATTTGCATTATCAACTCCACACGTTTGAGAGACCATTCTGGATTGAACAACAGTTGTTGTTCACCCACATTCCTCACTACGTAGAAGCCTATTTCATACACTTCAGATTCAAGTTTGGGTTGGGTCAGAACTATTTGATTACTAGTGTGGGTTGTATAAGGTCCTGCTGTTGTAAAAAGTGCAGTGTCTATTTTAAATTTAAATGAGAGCTGTTATGAACAAAAATTCAGTTAATATTTTTTTTGTCAGAAAGAGTTACAGGGACGCAGCCAGATCTCTGTTTCTGCCAGGGTTCTTCGTGCTTTGTTATTGTAATCACGGGTCGTTGTAGCTTATCTCCTCTTTTGTATTAGTAAAAGCCCTGGCTGGGTGGGGTGATGGCCCTTCCCCAAGGCTGTGCTCTCTTGCAGCATAAGGAAGACACCTGAGAGGGTGGGGGGGGTTATGCAAAGTGACTCCAAAGACCAGCATGCTTTGAGACCTCGACTCCAAAATGCAACGAGAAAACCCTAAAAACAACGAGCCACCTAAGAATTGAGAGACTAAAGTGATGTCCAGACGTGAGGAGCCAAGTGCTGAGCCTGCAGAGATGCGAGCCCCTGTCGCCCTGAGAAGAGAGTCGTCCCAACGCCGGGACCAGGCAGGACCGAACCAGGGAAACCAAGATCTGACGGGGACATCACGCCCTAAAGGCTCCCACGAGGACTGGATCCCCCGGCTCTGCCCCTTGTGGACAGAGCTGCGCATATTCTCCTCCTCTGAGTCGCCCTGGGAGACGCGACGGGGACTGCAGCCCTGCCGAGCTGCCCAATCCTGAGCTGATCACTTTTAATAAAGGCATTAAAAAGGAGAAGTCTCCTGGCCCTGTTTATTTCAGCTGGGGACACTCGTCCGGGATAGCCACGCCGCAAGAAGACTCAAGACTGGCCATCTTGGACTTCAGGACACCTGGCTACCAGGACCAGAGGGATCGGCTCAGGACCAGCAACGGCAGAGGAGCACCGGAGCACCGGACTGGTGAGAGAAGCCGGTGGCGGGAGTGGGAGACGTGCGCATGTGTGTGTGAGTTAGACGAGGTCGGTAGCCGGACCCTCGAAGTGAGAGCTGACCCCTCAGTACCACGGTTCCGGACTCCTGCGAAGGGGCCAGCCGGGAACAGGGGGAAACGAGTGGAATTAGTGTGACTGAGACATCTCCCAAGGGGGAATAAAGGGCCCCCCCGGGCGTGCCGAGTGAATATTTGTCTGAGTGGCACGCACCCAAAATAGGCCCTGACAGAGGGAAGTCAGGCAGATTTGTCAGTCCCGAGAAGGATTCGGGTAGCATTTGTAAGTCTCGAGAAGGATTCGCGTACGATTTTGTCAGTCCTGAGACGGATTCGGGTAGCTCACAAGCCCTGCAGGCAAAAGTAAGTCCTGACACAGGAGTCAGGCACAAACCCCAGCGAAGGAGGCTGTGGTTTGCTTTTAAGTCCTGATATGATGAAGTCTAAAAATTGGCGGGTTAGGCAAACTAAAAATCAGGCAGTTGTTTTTCCTGACAGAGGGAGTCAGGCACGACCCGGATTCTTAGGCCGAGGCTTCGTGTGTTCAAGTCCCAATAGATGTAAGACCTGACGTGGGGAAAGTTAGGCAATCAAGAGATCGGGCAGTTGTTTCAGTATAAAGTCCTGAGCATCAGGCAGAAATTTGAAGTTTCAGTGGAGGAGGCTGAAGCTCCTCAAAGAAGGGTCTTTTTTGAAATTACCGGTCAGTAAAGGCACCTTTGGGATTTTTTACTGTTAAGACCTGTAAAATGGGAGGGTGTAATAGTAAAAAGACCGGCAAGAGACTGAGGGACATACCTCCCAATAGTCCCTTGGGAGAACTGTTAGTAAAATGGGATTCTATAGAGGCCACGGAGGGATTAGATAAAGTGAAAATGATCCATTATTGTATGGAAGTATGGCCAGAATTAGAGGTGCAAGGAGGATGGCCTTGGTGTGGGACAAAGGATAAGTGGATGTGCCAACTATTAAATAATTATCTGACAGCTCGAGGAGATACTGATCCTGAGCAATTATTGTATGTAGCTTGCTGGTTAAAGAGCACTGTTGGGGATGAAGGGGTGCGAATTTGTAAGGTACAGAGGAAGAAAGAGGGGAATGAAGGAGGGGATGATAGGACTAGTAAAAGATGGGACCCCCTGGATTATCTGCCTCCTTCTGCCCCTCCACCTTATAATCCTCTTCTTCAAGCACCTCAAATGGCAGGTCCGGTTCTTCCCCCGGCTGCCATCTCATTACCACCTGCTCAAACTCCGCCTTCTATCTCTTCAGCTTCCGCTATGATAAACCCAGTATGTCCTCCAGTTCCTTCTGCACCACCACAAGCGCCTACTCCACCTGCTGCATTCTCCACCCCTTCTCCAGCTCCACTTAATATTCACTCAGGCTCTTCTCCCCCTCCTATTGCTGTCCCTTTACCTCCTCCTAGTTGGGACACAAATGCCTCCTCGCCCAATAAACAGCTGTCAGCAAATACACCTGCTGATGGGCAGAATGTTCAGGGTAACACAGATATCCCTCAAAGTAGCTTGGCATCTGAAGATGGGCCGTACTGTAGCACCAGATCAAAGACCTCCAAAGCAGAGACACTCTTTCCCCTCAGAGAAGTTCCTATGGGAGGAATAGCGGGAGGTGTTTGCTTTGTGAATGCTCCCCTAACTGCTTCTGAGGTGAGAGGATTCAAGAAAGAGTTGGGGCGTTTAGTTGAGGACCCAGTGGGCATAGCTAACCAAGTAGATCAATTTCTAGGTCCAAATATCTACACTTGGGGGGAGATGAACTCCATTCTGAGTATATTATTTTCCCCAGAAGAGGTTCAGATGATTAGGGTGACTGGCATAAGAATTTGGGAGAAAGATAACCGTCCAGGACCCCAGGTGCTATCAGGTGAACAGAAATTGCCACTAACGGATCCCAGCTGGAACCCTAACCAGGAGGAGGGGAGGAAGGCCATGATGGAATATAGATCTTTAATAATACGGGGGATCAAAGAGTCAGTTCCCAAAGGAACTAACACCCAATTGGCATTTGAGGGTACACAGGAGAAAGATGAAGCTCCTGCTGCCTGGCTTAACCACCTGAAGCGGAACTTCCAGTTGTACTCTAGAATAGACCCAGACACCCTAGAAGGTCAAATGCTACTAAAAGTCCAATTTGTTACCAAATCTTGGCCCTCTATACGGAGAACACTGGAAAAGATGGAAGATTGGCAAGAGAAGGACATTAATGAGTTATTAAGAGAGGCATTGAAGGTGTATTTAAGGAGGGAGGAGGAAAAAGCAAAGGCCAAGACTAAGATCATGGTTACTGTAGCTAGAGAAAGTGCAGGGTGGGCGGGTCCACCACCAGGAGGAGGCAAGGATAGGCCTTTTGTACTGTCAGGTGCAAGAGGGATAGAGACAGCTCAAGTCCCTTTGAGAGAACAATATTGCTGTTACTGTGGAAAGGCAGGACACACCAGGAGATTTTGTAGAAAGCTCAGTCTCGATGCGGCAATAGCCAGGGAACAAGATAATTTAGGGAAGATCCTTAGAAGTGACGATTAAGAGGGTCAGGGGCTTTACACTATAGGGGACCCGATGCAACATCTAGACGAGCCCTTAGTAAACTTTGAAGTGGGACCCCTAAATGAAGAATTAGAATTTTTGGTTGAAACAGGAGCAGATAAGTCCTGTCTCAACAAAGTAACATCTGAAGTTAGACAAAAAACCAGCTAGGCAGAAAGGATATCCAATAGCACCAAAACTGGCCAGTAAGACTAAAACTTGAAATAAGTAGTGTGAAAGTAAAAGGTACCTTATTGTTGTCTTGTTGTGTGTGTGAGAGTGAGTCACAAGCAAAGTCAGCCTCAACTTCCCGGGCAGGTGGGAAGGGGCAGTGGAAGTGTGTGTGTGACCTGCAAACCAGGCTTGTGTCCCCCGGGCGGGTGGGGGCTGTGACCAAAGTGTGTGTGTGTGTGACCTGCAAACCAGACTAGTGCTCCCCAGATGTGTGAGGGAGCCGTAGCTGTAAGAGCGTGACTGACACACAGACAGCCTCACAGGTGAATGTGCACCAGAGGCAACCAGAGTCAGGGCCCTTCCAAGAGGCCCAGAGATACTGAGACCTGTGGGCCAACCCCCAGGGTGAAAGGAGGGCTACAGGGACCCGTGATTATCTAGGAATAATGATCCACTTTGTGTCTTGAGGGTGTGAAGGAATGTGTGAAAGTGAATGAGAAATGAGAGTGTGAATATAAACTAGTTAGAATAGAGGTAATGTAGATTGTGCATTACAAGTTTTACCACATCTCCTTAGAGGGAAGTGTATTGTGTTAAAGAATGGTGTAAGGAAAAAAATAATAAAAAAATTATGTGTAAGGGGTTGAAAGAAGTATTTAAGCTGTAAGTGAAAGTAAGAAACAGAAGCAAGAGATAAATAAATAAGATCTTGAAAAATAGAAAACCAGTGAATTAAATACACAGAAAAATAGGAGAATAAAAGTACTTTGGGAGTCAAGTTAGCTGAGAAATACAACTCCTTGCAAAATACAGAGTATGTACAAGTTGATGAGAGAAACATACAAGCTATGGAAAAAGAGAAATTACTGATAACATTAAACAGAGAAGCTGAGTTTTGATAAAATCATTAACAGCAGATCATTAATGCCTGTGTTTAAAAGCCCGTTTCAGGTATTCTTCATTACTAAGACGGTTGGACTCACATCACTCTCACGCCCTGGCATTGGACCAGGATTCAACACCAAGTTTTTCCCTCTGGCATTCTGGCATTGGACTGGACTGCACCCCATTCTCCCTCTGGCATTGGACCGGGCTCCACCCCTTTCTCCTTCTGGCATTGGGCCAGACTCTCAGTTTTTCCCTCTGGCATTGGGCCAGAGTCCACAACAATCACCTCCGGGCACTGGATAAGGATTTATCCACACACAAGTTAATTCACCTGAGTATATTGGGATTTAAAGTTGACTCTCAGGAGGAAGGGTCAAAAAGACTGAACTGTATGGGAAAAATTGGTATCAGAGTCCTAACATTGCCTAAAATGCTTCAAAACTGTTCTGTGTAAACTATGTTGGTAAAAAGTTTAAGGCTGTAAATAAGTAATTCTGGTTTAAGTTCCCCAATATATTTCTAAAGACTCCAGGTTAATTCTCTACAGAACACTCCCCTGGGGGGGGAAACCAAAATTTGTAGGGAACAGACCAAGAGAGGCTTAACCAGAGAAGTGGGTAGAAGGGACTCTAAAGAGCTTGGAACCTTCTCCTCAGTAAAAAATACCCCAAGAGGCAAGGCCGGGTGGGCAGGCTGTGCAAGATGACCCATACCGGACTCTTGGGAAGGGTAGTAATGATAGCTCTAACTGCTGGTGTTGCTCAGGGGACCCCGGCTGAGCTGTGCAGTGAATGCTACCAACCCCGCTATGAGGAGGAAGTGAGCTCCTTGTCGAGAGTCCACATCAGTTCTAACCCTGATTGTGTTAACCACTCCCAATTGGTTCTTTATCAGAAAAATAAGAGAGTGTATTGGATAGCCCAGAATACTGCCACTTTTAGGCAGCCACTCCTGGGAGAGTGCCCTATAGAGGAAGCCTGGTTTTGCTTTGAATGTGATGCTGCTGAAACAAGCTCAGCAGATCTAGTAAAAAGCAAAGAAATGGTGAAAATGGTAAGAAAAATTGTTTGTTACAAGTATTTATATGAGTGTACTGGAAAAGAGATAAACCCCTTTTGGAACACATTTCAGGGGAGCTCTAAACCCCTAAGTTTGATCTCATCTGGCAACTGCATTGCTAGAGTGATAAAACCAATTTTCTTATTACCCAAAGAAAGTGGATCAAGTTTGGGAGTTCCTATATATAATGATTAGGGAGAAATTAAACAAAACAGGGAAAGTGAAATAGAAATTGAGAAAATCCAAAATTGCAAAAGCCAAGTTCGGATCCCAAAATCTGTGTTGAACAAAGTCATCCGGCTCCAGGCAGTATTAAAAATAAAGAATTCAATTATTAGGGACATTTCAAACAAAATAAAAAGATTATCATGTGTAAATAATCAAGATCAAACTCCTACACTTGATCCCAGTGGGTGGGAGAACTTAGAGATTTTCAGAAGAAATGTATGGGAAAAGGTAGTTTTTCTCACTGTGTGTAGACTTGGAGGATTGCTCTTTTTACTATGCTTATTTATCTGTTTTAGTAAAACAGTATTGGCTGTACAGACCAACCTGAAGAAACCAAGAAAAGTAACAAGGTTAAGTAACCATGATTACCAAAGTACACAAAAGATTTATAGTAGATTCAAAACAAAAAATTGTGAGTTGATGCGAGCTTAAGAATTTAAGCTCGATCAAAGAAAAAGAGGGGGGACTGTTATGAACAAAAATTCAGTTAATATTTTTTTTTTGAGAAAGAGTTACAGGGACGCAGCCAGATCACTGTCTCTGCCAGGGTTCTTGGTGCTTTGTTATTGTAATCACGGGTCATTGTAGCTTATCTCCTCTTTTGTATTAGTAAAAGCCCTGGCTGGGTGGGGTGATGGCCCTTCCCCAAAGCTGTGCTCTCTTCCAGCATAAGGAAGACACCTGAGAGGGTGGGGGGGGTTATGCAAAGTGACTCCAAAGACCAGCATGCTTTGAGACCTCGACTCCAAAATGCAACGAGAAAACCCTAAAAACAACGAGCCACCTAAGAATTGAGAGACTAAAGTGATGTCCAGACGTGAGGAGCCAAGTGCTGAGCCTGCAGAGATGCGGAGCCCCTGTCGCCCTGAGCAGAGAGTCGTCCCAACGCCGGGACCAGGCAGGACCGAACCAGGGAAACCAAGATCTGACGGGGACATCACGCCCTAAAGGCTCCCACGAGGACTGGATCCCCCGGCTCTGCCCCTAGTGGACAGAGCTGCGCATATCCTCCTCCTCTGAGTCGCCCTGGGAGACGCGACGGGGACTGCAGCCCTGCCGAGCTGCCCAATCCTGAGCTGATCACTTTTAATAAAGGCATTATAAAGGAGAAGAAGTCTCCTGGCCCTTTTTATTTCAAGAGCTTGATAGCATCCCGAGCCTAAAGGCAGGTCACTTCTACGGGCTGTGTCAAGGTGAAATTACACCAACAGTCTGATTCACTTAGGTGTCGTGGTTTGAGAGGAAGTAGGTTTTTCTGGGATATGCTGTGGTCACCAATAGGTATTCAGATTTTAATATTGGCACCTGGTGTGGCCACTGGGGACAATGGATACGCCTCTGAGAACACAGGGGTTAAAAAGCAGAGATCTCCCATGGGAAGTTCTCTTGAGTTCCTACGAGGGAAGCAGGTCAGATGTCCCCTGCCCAGCTCCCGGCTGGGCGGGGGAGGGGAGGCCATGCAGCTGAGAGGTAGGCCGGGCCCTGAGGATGGAAGGGTGGAAGAGTGGAAGAGCACCGAGAGGCATTGGGCAGCCCCCCCCCCCCCCCCCCCGGGAGACAGAGAGAGAGAGATCCTGTGCCACCTTGAAATCTGATATCATGTGCTGGCAGCCCCAGCCCAGCCAGCAGAGAAAGTGGGGGAGGGTGCAGCGAGAAGGTGTCCAGCCGCTCTGGGAGGGCAGAGCCCAATCTTTTAACCCTTTTGTTGGACAATGAAAACTTTGCAAAACATTAACCTTTCCTAGAAGAGAGATAGATGGGAAGAGATGATGGAGTAGCTTTTGCTGGGCTCTTCTTGTTATAGCCATGGACAGAACCGTGTTTCCTTGTGACACAGAGACTGCATCCAGGGGGAGGCGATGGCTCGGAGCCAAGAGGGTGAAGTGCTGATACCCCTCTGCCCCAGGGGGTGAAATTTGGGGGGGACAGGTGTCCCAAAGGTGAGACTCTGCTCTTTTTGGAACGGGACAAAGCATCCTTAAAAAAGACGACCCTAGAAGCAGCTCTGGTCCATGTGCAGTGGTGAGAGCACTAGACATGAAAGGAAGAGGTCACGATGGCAGATCTTCTCCGGGCGGTGCCACGAGTGACATGGAAACACACGAGGTTTCAACGGTGTTTCCTGGGGACACCTATGGCACAAGAAGGACTCCTCTCTTCTTGATAAATTGAGAATTGGTTACCTAAAGGGTGGTGATGGATGGAGAGTTGGTGATTTTGGGGGATAGATGTATTGGAAATTTGGTGGGGGGGAAGACAAAATGTTTTTGGAAAGTTTTCATTTTCCCTGTGTGTTTCTTGTTACTTAGAGTTGTAGCTTAGTTAATAAAGTTTTCTTTTTCTTTATTTCTAAGTGGGAGGCTGCTTTGCTTATTCCTGGTCACATCTCACAGCAGACACCAGGGAGAATGTATTTTCATGGGGGCACTGGCATTGCGCCAGCGTCAAACCATGACATTAGGCTATCACAAACTTCTTGGTGCCTGTATATGGGAGAGGTCGAGACACTAATTGTGGGAACTCAGCACATCACTCCAGATGTCCAGAGTTACCGAGACAACCCTTGGGGGACTCGGAAATCCTGGAATGTTGCCAGAAGTGCTTGGTGGTTGGATTTTGACCCTGCACAGGATGTGCCACCAGTTTGAGGACAAGAGAATCACTTGGGGATGAATAGTGCAAGAATTAAGTATTCACAGGGTGGAAATACATTTTTTGGGATTTTGGTACAGGGGGTTTATGGAGACAAGATGAAGGAATCAGGGCGTGTCTTGTCCTTCTTCTTTCTTCTTCTTGTCATCCATTTTCTGTGGTGATGTTGGCACTTTGGGATTGGTTTGTGGTGAAGGTGCACTTGCTAATATGGGTGAAAGGTATTGGGAAATAAAGGTAAATATGATGTATGTAGTTTTTAGTATAAAAATAGACGACCGCTCAGTGGGAGGTCAGAGTGCCCTTGGCTGCCTTGCTGGTCAGACCTCTGTCAGGCTGGAAGAAAATTTTGTAGATAAGAAATAATAAACAATATCGAAGACTGAAAATCTGAGGAGTCCAGACTCATCCTTTGAAGCACGGGCTGTCCCAAGGGCATCCTAAGCGTGACCAGGCAGAGACGAACAGCCGGACTGGTCAACTAGTTGCATCTGGTCTCTCATAAGCCATCCCACTGACTACCCAGCACCCTATTTTGATTTCTTCTCTCCTGATATCTTGAAGTGTCCACAGTTCTTGTTCTTGCCACTCCTGCTCCTCATATACCTGATCTTCATGAATTACTACAGTGGATAAGTTTAGATCTATTATCTCAGAAAGTTTTCCCATGGATCCGGTATACTGATTAAAAGCCTGGGACCAAGGCCATTCAGCATCGCTTTGAATAGAGGTACTCTCTAATTCTAAGATTCCAGTTATAATTTGGAATAAGATCCCAATATTACCAGATGGAACGTGCCTGGGCTCATCTGGCTCTTGCTGCTTGACCAAAGGTGGCAGCTGTAGTGTTTCACCTCAGAGACACCTTTGACTGGCTGGATGTTGCAGCTAGGCACTTAGAACAAGTCCAGGCAAGCAGGAACTCAGTATTACCTCTGGTGGAAAGGCTTTAGGTAATGTGAAGAGGAAAAGGAGACGGATTCTGCCGTAGGGTTTAATCCAGAGTTTTATTCCAGGGTCACGGATCTCTGAATCTTGTAACAGCTACAACAGAATACCGACCGCATGGTCCCGTGTCCTTTTAAGCCCGGGGAAAGGGGGAGGGGAAGGGGTAGATGTGCCACCAACCAGGTGGGGGGAGGGAGTCTCAGGGGACAATGACACCTAGACGGGCCAATGACCCCAGGGCTGAGGAGCATCTTTTGAACTTCACCAACCAGATGACACCCTTGCTGGGATGTTAAGATTGACAGACAGCACTTAGGAAGGGGGCAAGGGGGAGGGGAAGGGAGAGGTTGGCACACCTGAGGGAGGAACTGGAACAGGATATTGCTTCACACCGCAACAATAATTATATACAAAACAATTCTGTAAATGAAATTACAAACTACCCCCGGCCGCAATATACTCATTTTGCCTGAGTAAGTTTTAGTCTCAGCTCATTGTCTCTTGATGTCACTCTCTAAGGGGCTTCTGGGGCCTTCTTCACCCGAGAGTGATGGATCCAGGCATTTATGCTTCTTAATCTTGGTTGCAGTGAAGGTGGTGAGAAGCACCTGCAGTAGTCCTTCCCACTGTGGTTCCAAAGTCTTTTCTGCAAGAGGCTTAACATATACATAATCCTCAGGCTGTATGTTATGTACTGGTCCATCTAGCTCCCTGCTCTGAGTTCCAGCCACGTGTTTTTCAATTTCTCTGAGCTATTTGCTTAAAGCCACCATGTAGGTGGCCAATGTTACCTCCTCAGTGTGGGTGGACGTTCCCTTTTGTATTTCATATGGTTTTCCATAAAGCATTTCAAAGGGACTCAGCTTTTCTTTAGCCTTAGGTTTAGTGTGAATTCGCAACAATGCCAGTGGAAGAGCTTGGGGCCAGGGTAGATTAACTTCCTGCCTTAGTCATACAATCTGCTGCTTAATCAAATTATTCATTTTCTCTACCTGGCCACTCGAATGGGGGCAGTATGGACTGTGAAGTTCCCAATCTGTGCTCAGGTGGCTATTAATCTGTTGCACTATTCTGGAAATGAAATGCGATGCTCTGTCTGAAGATACTGTGGCTGGAACTCCGAAGTGTGGTATTATTTCTTGTAATAATACCCGGGTCACCTCTCGAGCCTTGACAGTTCTGGTGGGGAACGCTTCTGGCCACCCTGAAAATGTATCTGTCAGTACTAATAAATACCAATACGCCCCTTTCTTTGGGAGTTCTGAATAGTCAATTTTCCACTGCTATCCAGGCCCATGGCTCCTCTTAATCTGACCAGGTTTAAGCCTGGGAATATTTTTGGGGTTAATCTGGAGGCAAAGATCACACTGTTGGGTCACTTGAGTAATAGCGGCATATAAATTCCCAGCAACGATTCTCTCAGTCAAGTAGGTGTTTAGAGCATCTATTCCCCAGTGTGCTTTCTGATGTTCTTCCCTTACTAGTGACCACAACAAATGGGAAGGGATTACCAGCTTCCATTCAATGGTAGCCCACCCTTCTTGGTTATAAATCCCTTCTTGATCTTCAATTAGTTTTTTATCTTTCTTATTATATTCTGGCTTACCTTCGAGGGAAATTTGTCCATCTGGAATTAGGGCTCCTTCAATAGTTACCTCACCTTTCGCTGCTTCCTTTGCCTCTCTATCCACCAGCTTATTTCCTTCTTCCAATTCTGAGCTCACTCTTTGCTGTGCCTTAATATGCATAATTGCTACTGCTTCCAGCTGCTGGATTATCTCTTGTGCATGTTTGATGTTCTTTCCTTTTGAGGTCAGCAGTCCCCTCCCTTTCCAGATGGCTCCATGTGCATGCATAAATTCGAATGCATACCTCGAGTCTGTATAGATGTTTATTCTCTTTCCTTTTGCTATTTCCAAGGCACGGGTCAGGGCAATTATCTCAGTCTTCTGCGCAGAGGTGCCTGTTGGTAAACGTCCAGACTCTATTACCTCTCTGCATGTAGTCACTGCGTACCCAGCATATCGCTTTCTACTGGCAACATAGCTACTCCCGTCCACAAACCAGGTCTCTGCATCATCTAAAGGAGTTTCCTTTAGGTCTGGGCAGCTGTAGTAATGTTGTAGACATCTTTTCATTAAAAATCTTTCCTTAGGATTTTTGCCTCCTGAAAAGCTGAGAGGCCTCAGAAACAAAATGTAAACAATGATTATCTGCTGCTGTGGAATGCAACAGTTGGATCCGTGATTGGTCTCCTGTGGATGTTTGGAATTAATGGCCAATCACGGCAGAGCTGGCTCTCACTCTGTCCGAGCCACAGACCTTTGTTATTCATTCTTTTCTATTCTTAGCCTAGCCTTCTGATGAGAACTTTTTCTTCTATTCTTTAGTATAGTTTTATTGTAATATATATATATCATAAAACAATAAATCAAGCCTTGCAAAATATGGAGTCAACATCCTTGTCTCTTCCCTCATCTGAAAACCCCTGTGAACACCGTCACAGATGGTGACCCTCGAGTGACTGAAGAAGATTCATCACTTGGTGAGACTCCAGAGGAGCACTGCTACACTGGGTAAATCCCGAGTGTGTGGCCTTGATGGTCACCTCACAAGTGACCACAGAAGTGGATTCTAGCCAGGAGCTGAAGAACTGAAGATCGTGATTGGGACAGAGTTCACAGCCAAGGCTGACCACAAAGAGAACCTTTTGAAAAGCTTCCAGGGAAGATGTCCAGAAAGCCTAGCAGCACCAAGCTGCCTGCCAGAGCGTGGTGGACACTGTCACAAGGTACTGTTAACTCTTCCCTTCCTGACGATGCTGACCTTCGCAGAATGTGGCTGCACATGCAGGTGAGGGTCCCCACAGAGGCAGAGGTTCCTTTCTCCCCCTCAGAGGAGAAACTTATTGGCCTCTGGCAAAAATGGGGTGAAGAGGACAGAATTCCTATGGTGCAGAGACATTTCTATGAGTTTTTTTGATGGGCAAAGTTCTATGGGTTTCTTACAAATGTGCTCTACGCCCCTGATATGTACATATGGGAATGTATGGAATCCATTTTTGAAGCTGCCGTGGACCGTGGATTTGGGTACCCACGGATTCATCCGTCATACAGGACGCTTTTCCCAGTCTTGAAATGGAAAGCAGTTGCGTTTCAGTGGATTGCTGATTTCAGGGGGCAGGCCCTGTTCCCCCCAATTCCCCCGGGAGAAGACCCTTTGGAGGAAGACGATCTGCTGCTTCCTAGCCCCCCTGAGTCGCAGCGGGGGGGCGAAGTTTTGTCCACAGCCGAAGAAGGGTTTTTTTCTGTGTCTTTGGAGCATGCTCAGACGGAACCGCTTTTCCCTCCCCTCATTGCTCTCAGGAGGGGATCTGAGTGGGCTGCGCCGCCCCAGCCAGCGCCGCGAGCACCGCCCCGGCCAGCCCCGTGGACCCCGCCCCGCTCAGCTCCGCAGGCGGCACCGGTCCATGTGACCCCGCCTCCCGGGCCCGTGGGGCTGCCCCAACCTGCCCCGCGGGTGCGGGCGCTTCCCCGCGCAGCCCCTCTCGCGGTCGCCCCTTCAGCAGAACCTGTGTAGGCTCTGGCTGCGGCAGCGACACTCCCGCTGCCCCGCCCGGCTGTCTTGCCGCCTTCCATGTCGGCTCCGCCGTTTTTGCAGTCTGCGCCTGCGCTGCAGATTCTGGAACCCGGAGTAGACGCGGCTGCTGCCTCCGGCCCAGCAGGGGATGCACTCCCTCCGGCCGTGACGCCCCCACCGGCTCCCCCGGCGGCCTCGTCGCCTTCCGCCGAACCGATCCTGGTTTGGGATGACGCTGACAACGGCGCCGAACCCGCGGGACCCTCATCAGAGTCGCCCGCGGTCCCACTGCGCCCAGCGGCACTTCCTGCAACCAGCGTGACTTCCCCCCCAAGTTCTTCGGGCTGCCTCAGGGCTGCCCTTGCGAGGCGAGCTGGGACAGGAAGGGAGCGTCGGCCTCTCCTTCCGTGGAGGAGGTATGGCTCGACAGCTGAGTGTGGGCGCACACCAGCTGCCTGCTTTCAAACTCAGCATTTTTGGCGGGTTGGTGCATGTTTTGTCAGCGGTTCCCCCTTGGGGGTTCCAGAGGTCCCTGCCATCCCTTGCGCGGCCCAGCGGTGCGGGGGAGGTGGCTCTCGAAAGTTCGGCCTCTGGTCCCCAGCCCAGAGAGGGTTGGTGTGGTGCCGTGGGGCAGGAGGCGGGAACATCTTTTTCATTTGCATTGCAGAGGCGGGGGAAACAGCAGAAAGCGACCATCACTCGCTTGCTGTGGGGACGAACCATCCCCAGATACGAGATGACGATTCTCGGGAAAGCTTCTCTTCCCCAGGCACTGGTCTGTACTGGGAGTCAGGGGAGGAGGAAGCATTTGGTCACTCGTTTTGCCATTCCATTGGCAGCAGGGTGCTGGTTTGTGAGAACACAGAGCCTGCCGCATGGGCCTGGACTGGGCTGTTTGGCTTGGTTCCCTGGGCCAGGGCCACCACCCGGCTGGATGTTGGGCTTGGGGGCTTTGCTTCCCCGGTCAGGTCCGGGGCCACCATTCTGTGGGCCAGGTCTGGGGTTCCCGATCCTTCCAAGAGGGCCAGGGACCCCCAGGGCCTCTCAGGCTGTCTGCTGCTGCTGCTATTTCTGGGGAAAAAAAAATTAAATTAAATAAAAAGGGTTGAAAGAGCTAGTAACAGCTCAGAAGCATTGAAGAGCCAAAAATTAGCCTCAGCTCAAGTTGTTCAATAAAGGGCTGTGGCCAAGACATTCCAGAACTTTTCTCAAACTTCTTTGAAATTGTTTGATGACTGTCAATGGACTTTTTGATAACTATTGATGAATTTTTCTTTAGCAATTTGTTTCAGGATTCTGCAAGCCTGTTTCAGGACAAAAAGGGACTTTCAGAGATGTCAAAGGGGAACATCTTCAGTCCATGGACTTTTCCTGAAACTCAACTGTTTGGACTTGAACTTTCTTTGCATTGTTTTTGCATTTTCTTATATTGTAAGATTGTTTTAGCGATATGATAGAATTTGATGTTTTACAGGTGAAGAATTTCCCTGATCATTTCACATCAGCACTTGATTGAGGTTTGATTGGCAACAGATAACCTGTCAAGTGTTTCTTCTTTCCTCTGCATGAGCCCAGCAGAGAAAATTACAAACACTTCTCTTTATAATTTAACTAAATAAAAAAAGGTGACATGTTGCAGACATCTTTTCATTAAAAATCTTTCCTTAGGATTTTTGCCTCCTGAAAAGCTGAGAGGCCTCAGAAACAAAATGTAAACAATGATTATCTGCTGCTGTGGAATGCAACAGGTGCATCTGTGATTGGTCTCCTGTAGATGTTTGGAATTAATAGCCTATCATGGCAGACCTGGCTCTCTCTCTGTCCAAGCCACAGACCTTTGTTATTCATTCTTTTCTATTCTTAGCCTAGCCTTCTGATGAGAACTTTTTCTTCTATTCTTTAGTATAGTTTTATTGTAATATACATATATCATAAAACAATAAATCAAGCCTTGCAAAATATGGAGTCAACATCCTTGTCTCTTCCCTCATCTGAAAACCCCAGTGAACACCGTCACAGAGTAAGTAGCTTTAATGGTCTCCAGGCAATCGTGGTGCACTGCTTCTCCTTGATTTCCACTGAGAAAAGAAGCTGGGTTGACAATATTAGTCACCACTATCTACACCATCTTGCTCTACCATGATGGCCTGGTATTTCAGGAACCTCTGTGGTGAAAGCCAGTGGTTGCCCTTTACTTTTTGTACTGCGGACACTGTGTGGGACACCAGCACAGTCATTTTCTGTCCCAGGGTAAACTTGCGTGCCTCTTGAATATTCAGCACAACTGCTGCTACAGCTCTGAGGCAACCTGGCCATCCTTTGGCCGTTGCATCTAGTTGCTTGTAGAAGTAAGCAACTGCTCTCTGAATCGACCTAAGTCCTGAGCCACTTTTCCCAAGGCAATTACCTATCTTTAATGGGAAGATAGAATGGTTTACTTCCATCTGAAAGTCCAAAAGCTGGAGCTGACATGAGGGCACTCTTTAGCTGGTGAAAGGCCCTGGTAGCTTCCTTTGTCTACTGGAGATCTCTGTTTCCATTGGCAATAAGAGAATAGAGGGGTCTGACCAGCAGTCAATAATCATAAACCCACAGCCGGCACTACCCTTCCATGCCTAAGAAGGTTCAGAGTTTCTTTGTTGTTTGGGGTTTTGGGGTTTGGCATATGGCTTCTTTGTGAGCTTGCCCTAAAGTCCGTTGCTCAGCACTCACTTCCTACTTTAGGTAGATTACTTTCTGTTTCACTACCTGTGCCTTTTTCTTTGATACTTTATATCCTTGAAGTCCTAGGAAATTCAAAAGGCTTACCGTCCAGGCCACACAAGCCTCCCTCATTTGAGTGGCTACTAGAAGATCATCCACATACTGCAATAGCCTTCCTTCTTCATGTGGAGCTTCTCAGGACTCCAGATCTTTTGCAAGTTGTTCCCCAAACAGAGTGGAGGATTTTTGAAACTTTGAGGCAACACGGCCCATGTGAGCTGGGTTTTGCACCTGCTTTTAGGGCTTCCTCATTCGAATGCAAAAATTTTCTGGGTTGCTTCATGGATAGGGAGGCAAAAGAAGGCATCTTTTAGGTATAAAACAGTAAACCAGGTTAGCTCAGGTGTTAGACAAGTTAATAAAGTATATGGATTGGCTATCACAGGATTTAAATCTTCTTTTACTTTATTGACAGCCCTCAAATCCTGTACTTGTCGCAGACATTTTTTCATAGAAATCCTTTCTTTCACATTTGTCCATCTTCTGGGAAGCAGAGCCCCAGAAGAAGAATGTAAACAATTGTTATCAGCTGCTGTGAAATGTAGCAGGTGTCCCTGTGATTGGCTCATCTTCCATGTGTACCATTAAAGGCCAATCACGGGAGCAGCTCAGGGACAGATTCCCTGGACACAGAACTTTGTTATTCATTCTTTGTATTCTATTCTTAGCTGAGCAGCTCTCTGCAACTTCTCTTCTTATTCTTTTTAGTATAGTTATAATGTATTATATATCATATATCAATAAATCAAGCCTTCTGATCAAGAAACAAGATTCTCGTCCTTCTCTCACCACAGTGACCATCTAAGGTCGCTGTAATATCTGGTGACCCCTCGTGTCAGAGCAAAAATTAATTTGATAAAGACCAGAGGAGCAAAATTGCTGCACTGGGAAAAATCCTGTATGTGTAGCAAGTGATGGTTGCTTTGAAGTGACCACAGAAGTGGATTCAGCCAGGAGTTGCAGAACTGAAGATCCTGATTTGGACAGAGTTCACAGCCAAGGCTGACCACAAGTGAACCTTCTTCTGGAAAACCTTCAGGAAGATGTTCGGAGACGGCAGCAGACCCGAGGAGCTGGCCAGAGCAAGCTGGACACTTTCAAAAGGTACTGTTGGCTATTCCCTTCCTGATGAACCAGCCCTTCGTAGTTTGTGGCGGTTGGTATGGCAGACACATGCCTTGGAAGAAGAGGTTCAGTTCTCTCCTTCAGAGGAGAAACTTATTGCCCTCTGGCAAAAATGGTGTAGAGAAGATGGGATTTTTCTGTCAGCAACAGATCTCTATGAGTTCTTTCGATGGGCAAAGCTTTTTGGGTTCTTTACTGATGTCCTGTACGCCTTGGATGTTTTTGTCTGGGAGTGCATGAATTCCCTTTTCCAGTTCGTCTGGGGCCAGGAACGTGTTTTGCCTTCTATCTACCCAGCATTTATAAAGCTCTTCCCAGTTTTGAAACGGAGAGCAGCTGTTTTTCAATGGATTTCTAACTGCTATGGGCAGGCTCCGTTTCCACCGTCCCCAGTGGGAGAAGACCCGGCGGGGGATGAGTGGGGGCTTCCCAGCCCGCCCTGCGTCGCGGCGGGGGGGGGCGAAACTTCGCCGCGCGAAGAAGTTTTTTTTACTCTTTCTCCGGAGCCTGCGCAGACGGAACCTTCTCCTTCCCCCACTTCTCTCTCTCCGGGGGGATGGGAGTGGGCGGTCCCGCTCGAGCCAGCGCCGTTGGTGCCACCCCTGCTAGCGCTGCGTCCGCCTTCAAGACCCGCCTCACCGGCGCGGCCGCCACTCCAGGCGATCCCGTCTCCGCCTCTCCAGGCGGTCCCGCCCACGGCTTCACAGGCCTCCCCGCCCCTGCCAGCGCCTGCGTCTGAGAATGCAGAAGAGGCACTTCCTGTGGCTGCTGAGTTGCTAAGCGATGACGACGCGTCTCCAGCTTCCGGCTCAGCGGAGGAGATCTCTCCAGCCCCTCGGGCCCCCCTGCCGCTTCCATCGGCCTCCTAGCCGCCTCAGGCCGAGACAGTCCCTGTTCAGGATGGTGCTGGAGATGGCGCCGAACCTGCGGGACCCTCGGAAAAGCCCGCGGCCACTCCTACATCCAGCGAGATTCCCTCCCCGGTTCCGGCTTCCCCCCCGCTGCCTGCACAGGCTGCCCCAGCAGTCCTGCCGTTGTCGGAGGCTGTGTCCTCCCTGTCGGCGTCAGAGACTGCCCTGGAACCGGCGGCTTGTTCGAGCTCGGACCATCCCGGACCGGTTGCTGTAGCAGTGGCCCCGGCGGCTGGTCCTCCCTTCCGTGGAGCGGGGGCTGCCCGCCAGCTGACTGGGGGGACAGCCCGTCTCCCTGCTTTTAAGATCAGCATTCTCGGCGGGTTCGGGGGTGGTTTTTCGGGGATTGTCCCATGGAGGCTGCCATCTCTGCCGCCTCTCTTGCGCCCTAGTGGCGGGGGGCAGGTGCATCCCGAGAGCTCTGCCTTTGGTTCCCAGCCTGGAGGGGGTGGGGATGAAACCATGGGGCAGATGAGAGACAAACCTGCTGCGTTTGCAGTGCAGAGGGAGAGGGCTCAGATGGAGGAGACCATAGCTGGTTTGCTGTGGGGAACAAACATCTCCAGACCCCAGATGAGATTGGTGGGGAAGGCTTCTATTTCCCTGCTGCTGGCATGCCTCAGTGGTTTTGGGAAAAGGAAGCATGTCCCCACTCGTGCTGCCATTGTACTGGCTGCAGGGTGCAGGCCTGTGGGAATGCAGAGCCTGCCTCATGGGTTTGGCCTGGGCCGTTGGGCTCAGGAAGTTTTTGGGCCAGGGCCAGCATTTGGCCTCTTGGTGTTACTGGGGGTTGAGGTTTCTCCTACCGGTCCTGGTCCCCCTTTGTGGGCCAGTTTTGGGGTTCCTGGTCCATCATGGGCCAGGGCCCCCGGGGCCTTTCCTTCTCTGGCACTGCTCTGCTCTGCTGCTGCTCTTCTCATTTTCGATCAAAAAAAAAAAAAATTAAAATTAAATAAAAAAGATTGAAAATAGCGGGCAGCAGCTCTGAAGCACTGAAGCATTGAAGGGCCAGAAAGGGACATTCCAAAGTTGTTCAAATTGTTTGAAATTTTTGTAGGACTGTCAATGGTTTTTTGATAACTATTGATGGGACTCTTTTGCAGCAAGTCTGTTTTCAGGACCAAAAAGGACTCTCAGATGTCCAAAAGAAACAACTTCAGCTCTTGGACTGTTCCTGAAACCCAGCTGCTTGGACTTGAATTCTCTTTGCATTGTTTTTTGCGTTTTCTTATATTGTAGGATTGTTTTAGTGATTTGTTAGTATTGTATATTTTACAGGTGAAGACATTTCCTGTTCATTTCACATCAGCATTTTTCTTTTAATTTATACAATTTAGAAAGGTGAGATGTCGCAGACATTTTTTCATAGAAATCTTTTCTTTCACATTTGTCCATCTTCTGGGAAGCAGAGCCCCAGAAGAAGAATGTAAACAATTGTTATCAGCTGCTGTGAAATGTAGCAGGTGTCCCTGTGATTGGCTCATCTTCCATGTGTACCATTAAAGGCCAATCACAAGAGCAGCTCAGGGACAGATTCCCTGGACACAGAACTTTGTTATTCATTCTTTCTATTCTATTCTTAGCTGAGCAGCTCTCTGCAACTTCTCTTCTTTTTCTTTTTAGTATAGTTATAATGTATTATATATCTTATATAAATAAATCAAGCCTTCTGATCAAGAAACAAGATTCTCGTCCTTCTCTCACCACAGTGACCGTCTAAGGTCGCTGTAATACTGTACTATCTGGTATGACCCATCAGATTTACGAATGGGTAAAAAATGGGAGTACTGAGATCAGATTAGCATTCTTTCAAATAACCCTAACCACAGAAAATTTTCAATTATTGGGCTACTTCCTTCCCTGTCTTCTTTTTTTGGGGGGTACTGATTAATTCTCACTGGTTGTGTCCTTTCCTTAAGCTTAATTACTATGAGGGAGGCATTTTTTGCCCTCCCTGGTGAATTAGAGGCCCATACCCCGGGAAATACTTGACTTAATACCTCTTTATTAATTTCCTTCTTAATTTCAGTGGCTGTTAAGGTTAAACTTAACACCTCTATATTCTTTTGATCATTCATCTCCAGAGTAACCTCCTCATTTTTGAATTTAATGGTTGCTTGTAGCTGTTCCAATAAATCTCTTGCTAATAGTGCCTTTGGTGAATTGGGCATATACAAAAACTTATGAATACTCTATTGTTTTCCCAATTTATACCTCAAAGGTTTTCAAAAATATGCCTTTTCAGAATGGCTGGTTTCCTCCCGCACTACAACATAATAATTTTCCACAGGTACTAAAGCGTTATTTAAAATTGAATATGCGGCCCCTGTATCAACTAAAATTTCCACCCTTTTCCCTTTTTCCCCCAGCCTCATTGTTATAACCAGTGGATCCTCTGGGGTATAATCCCTCGGTCCTCCTCAGTTGTTTTGTACATGTGCAGCCACTTGTCAGTCACCTCTTCTTTGTTCTGGGCATTGATTTTTCCAGTGATGTTGTACTGCACTAAATAGTTATTTAGTTGTTGTTTTGCACTGGGTGATTGGAAATTTGTACTGAGTATGTTATATCACATCGAGTGTTATTTATCTTCCCCCATCACATAGTCTTTCCCTCATGCACCCCTCTGCTATACCCCCTGGTGGTCTATTCCCTGGTTACCCCTCCCCTCGCCCCTCCTCAATGGTATCCCATTTGCTGCGGTCCTCTTCCTCCGCCCCCATCCCCTCGGGTATAAAAGTCCACTGCAAGAAGCTCGCACCCTCTTTTTCACTTGGAAGGTAGCTAGAACCTGAAGTGTCTCCTCCCAAGCCAATATGCAGGACACTCGTCCCCACCTGGAGAAGAGCGTTTCTCATCTTTTGCTTTGTCCATGTAAGACCGTGTGGGCTAGGGTCCGAGCTAGCCGGGCTGGACCCTTACAACAGCCCAAGATACATGGATTCTTAGAGGTGGCACCCCACGTGGTCATCTCCCACGATGGTCACGAAGGAGCTGGTAATTCCCATGAGTGGATTACGTTAGCTTTTGGGACTTTCACCTTCCTCTGTCTCCTTCATCGCGTTTTTGTCGGCAAGAAGGCTAGAGGGTGGAATCAGGAACCTACCGAGCACCTGGTGGACTGATTTCGGACGAGGACTTCTTTACAGCTGTCCCAGCCAACCAAAGTCCCCAAGAGGGGTAAGTATTCCCTGCGAGTGGTAGTGGGATCCCGGGGGGCCCCAAGAGGTTGGTGGTGAGCTCCTGGTGCAGGGAATGGTCCAGTCCCGAGAGTGAGGGTTTGCGGGTTCGCGCGGTCCAACGTGGGCGGAGCGGCTTTGGCACTGTGGCAGCACCTGTGCGAGGTTCCGGAGGCTGCGTGGTTCCATTGGTCGGGTCCCCAAGGCGCGCAACTCCAAGAAGCGGCGGTACCGTCGCGTGCAGCGTAATTCTGCAGCGCGGGCAGGTTTGGCGGTAAACTCGGTAGTACGGGCAGCTTTTGGCGTGGCGGTGGCACAAGCGGTGGCAGAGTAGCTACGGCTTGTGTTTTTGCAGTGAGCGGTTGCGCCCGGGCAGCGGCGGACCAGCACAGGCGGCTCTGAGCACCTGCGTGGCGGCCACGTGGCGCGGGGGAGCCGGCAGCTACCACCCGTTATTTTAAAAGCCACGCGGTTTGGGCGCAAGCAGTTTTGTCTTTCCCCCAGAGAGGAAGGGAGGGGAGGCTGCCCGGATTCTTTCTTGGATTGGCTGTGGACTCAGTGCTTTCAGTTTTTTGTTTGTGCTGACTGTAAAGAAGGTAGATTGAGTGCTGCAAAGAGCAAATAACATCAGAATGGGTGCAAAGTTTTCTGCAACACAGAGAAGCATTTATATCCTCGTTTTAGATACCCTAAGTAGTGGAAACACTAAGGTTTCCAAAGCAGTTTTGAAACAGTTTGTTCGCTGGATATCTTTTCATTTTCCTCAGTTTACCCAGCAGAATGTTAATTCTGTTTCTGCCTGGGACAAAACTGGAGCTTTGTTAACAGCAAAAGCAGAACAGGGAGATGGGACAGTGTTTCAATTTTTTCCTACGTTGCTGGTGATTCAGAAAGAAGTCCTAAAGAGGGATTTGAAAGGACATCCAGAGCAAATCTCCCCTCCTGCAGCTTCTCCTACCCCTCCTCCCAAACCCTCTGCCCCTGAACTGAGAGAGATGAGCAAGGCTCCCCAGCAATCACAGGGTACCTGGCACTGACACTGTTTCCCTGGCATCCCACCTCCCTCTCAGTACCCTGGCTCTGGCAGTTGTGCGCAGGCTGACGGACCACGTTCCCTGCACCCCTCTAACCTAGCTCCAGTCACCCCAATTTCGTGTTCTGACCCCCCCTATTCCCAAAATGGCTATGACCACATGGTTGGCATTCAGGATACTGCTGACTGCATAGTCGGAGCCCTAAATGGCTGCATCCACGTGTTTCAGCCCTCAACTTAGCCTTCATCTCCCCACAATCCCTTTTGTCCACCTGTCCCCTCCCCCAACCCCTTTCCGGTCTCACAACCCCTTCGTTCCTTTGGACGCTTCTCCCCCTCTCTTCATGTCCCCGCCCTCTGTGACATCATCCCGTGTAGCTGCCCCCAGTTCCCACGGTTGCCCTGCCCCCCTGCCTGTTCCTGTTTCCCATACTCCCTTGCAAGGGTCCCAAGAGGGTGGGGCCAAGGGCTAGGGGGATGGGCCCCTGCCTGGTTCCCATGGGGGTGGGGCATGAGGAGGGGATGTCCCCCCTCCCAGTTACCAAGGCTCTGGGGTAGGGGGTGCAGAGGTAGGGGGTGTACCCATTCCCAGTCCCCATGGGGGGGGGTGAAGGGTGTTTCCCCGCCTGCTTCCCAAGGCAGTGGGGGTGGGGGAGGGGATGGTTCCCTTCCCAGTTCCCATGAGGGTGGTACAGGAGGAAAGGGTGGTCCCCCTGCTGGGTCCCACAGGGGTGGGGCTGAAAAGGAAAACCCTGGGGTTCAAAACCAGGAGGAAGAAGTAATTCCCTTGGTAGCCCCTGTTCAATACAGAGGTGGTAGGGCCAGCCCAAGAACCTACCAGCCCTTCTTATATCAGACAAAGCATGAGTTATGTAAAAGTAAATTAGAATTTGGGAGAAGTAGTGAAATTTTTAGAAGCATGATGAGAGCTACATTAACATCCCTTGAATTTGTTCCTACTGACCTCCTAGATCTTTTCCGGTGCCTGCTTACCCAGTCAGAATTATCTATGGGAAAGCTCCTGAAAGAGATCTTTCAGGGATCTCTTGGAGGAACTTAAACAAACCCCCCAGGGTGCCAAAGATTTAGAAAATAATAGCATTATTTATGAACATCTGTGCGGCGAGGGGGAGTGGGCTAAGCCTAAGGACCAAGCTCGGGTGTCATCAAAATTCATTCTAGATAAGATTTCAAAGGCTGTGGATAAAGCTTTTAACCAGCTACCAATTGTTGAAGCTAGTGGTAGTTTCCTTGACATTAAACCGTCTCCTTCAGAAAGTTTCTTGCAGTTTGTTGACCGACTCTGTGCACAGGTTGAGAGACAAGTACGGACCCCAAGACACAAGTGGAGACAGTGAAAGAGATGGCACAGAGGAATGCCAATGAAGCCTGCAGCAGGGTGCTCCTGGGACTGCCTCTCAACCCCCCACCTACACTGTCAGAGATGATGTAAGCCTGTGCTAGGAAGGCGGAACTCTTTGCTGCACGGGAGGCGTGGTCAAGGCCAAAAAACCCAGAGACTGTGGCAGCTGTATCTCCAGGAGTCAGGAGGCAACAGATGTCCCCAGAGCAACTTCAACATGTTATTTGCTTCATATGCAAAAAAACAAGAAACTTTGCCCAAGACCGCCACCAAAGCCAGCAACAAAAGATACCCTTCACACCAAAAAAGCTACGATGTGAGCGTGCACCTTCCCCATGTCACGACATTGTCCTGGGGTGACGTTATGATGCTTGTATCTCCATTCATCTGTTCTGTGCCTTTTAAGACCGGCTCTGAAGAGTGGAAGTTTTGTTTGGGTTCCTCTTATCAGGGACACAGAGACAAGCAGTACTTAGGGCTGTTTTTCACTTCTTGCTTTCAGCTTGCTGCTTTGCTTGCTCTCTTTTCTGCTCTCGCTTCTGCTCTGCTTTGGCCTCTGCTTATTAGCTAGTTCTAGCTAAACAGTCCACACTCCTTCCTGGACTCTTTCTCCCTTCCCGTTTCTGTGACCATCTCGAACCTGCTCCGGACTGGGACGTGGGAACACCAAAGGTTTAGCTGCAGCAGTTGCCCCAGCGCCGGAGGGACTGAGAACAGAGCAACCACCCCCGAAAGAGACTTTCTGATTTTGCCATCTTTCTCAGAGCGGTGTCATCGGGTATTGTTCATTTTGTGTGCTGGGGGGTGCTGTGCCTGAAATAAACAGGTTCTTTCCACCTCTCTCCAAGGAATTTTTTTTCTGAACCGGTTAGGGGGAGGGGCCGTGTGGATTTGCTTTCTGGAGGGGCCCTCCTTTGCAGATTCTTTAACAAATTTGCCCTAAACCAGGACAGACATAAATGCAGCGGGCTTTCCAAAGGGGAAAACCTCCCTCAGAACAGAAAAGGGGGAGGAAGGGAAGCAGGGTGTGGGAAAGCAAAATAACTGTATACAAGATAAAATCTGGTGGCCTCACAAGACTTTCAATATTGTGACCACCAAAGATTTTGTTTTCAGGTCTACCCAGTGGACATTCATTGGAGAGGACCTACCGGAGGACTCGCAGAACTTGAGAAAAGATCACACAAGATTGGACAGTGAGTACTTTGTTATTGGGGACACGGCACACACACCCATGGAGATTGAGGTGGCTCCCATGACCATCAAAGGAGACATACCTAACCTCATTCTCCTGGCGTGCTGTCCGCAGCCACCCTTTTATTTGGCCAAGGGGCAAATCATCGCCCAGGCCATTCCTGTTCCAGCAGAAATTTCAGTAGAGGATAAGGCACCAGGTGTATACTGGGCAGAAGTGGTTGCTGAGGACAAACCCATTATGGGATGCAACCTAATGTGTGGAGCAGAACATCTCCATGTGGAAAGGTTGCTTGACACGGGGGCAGATGTGACAATCATACCTGAAAGGTTGTGGCTGTCACATTGGGATTTGCAGCCCGTGACTGGTAAAATCCAAGGTGTAGGAGGAGTCACATTGGCTAAGATATCAAAAAGCATCATGCAAATTGAGGGACCAGACGTTAAATTGGCCAGTGTCTGCCCATTTTTTACTAATTACAAAGCTCCCTTGTGGGGTAGAGACACCATGTCCCAGTGGGGGGTCAAATTGGTCATCCCCAAGACACCCCAGGATTTTCAGAAGCAGCCACTGTGGAGCGCCTTGCCCAAGAGTTAACATGGCTGAAAAATGATCCAGCCTGGGTAAAACAGTGGCCACTCAGTAATGAAAAGATAGAGGTGCTCGAGGAGCTTGTGGAAGAAGAATTGGCTAAAGGACACATTGAAGAGTCAACTAGCTGCTGGAATTTCCCAGTCTTTGTAATAAAAAAGCCAGGGAAGGAGAAGTGGTGGCTTCTCATGATTTAAGAGAAATAAACTAAGTAATTGTGGACATGGGATCTCTCCAACCAGGGATGCCCTCCACAATGATGCTCCCCAAAAATTGGCTGGAAATGCTGGAAAGTATTGCCTCAAGGGATGAAATTCAGTCCATCCATCTGCCAGTGGTTCGTGGCTTCATTACTGTCCCCAGTGCACGCCCAGAAAAAAGAGGCAATCATCCTATACTACATGGATGATGTGCTTGTGTGTGCCCCTGATGACATAATACTCCAAGACACACTTGACCTAGTGATTAAAGTTTTAACCTCTGCTGGATTCCAACCGCAGGAAGACAAGGTTCAGAGGATGCCACCTTGGAATTACCTGGGCTTGCAAATCACTGCGCGGACGTTTTTTCCGCAGAAATTGGAAATTAAGAGTGATCCCAAAACACTAGAAGATCTCCATTCCTTGTGTGGGTCTTTGCACTGGGTCAGGCCTTGGCTGGGCCTCACCAACGAGTACCTAGCTACCCTTCTCAACTTACTGAAGTGAGAGAGCTAGCCTCTCCCAGGGAACTAACCCCAGAGGCAAAAAACACACTCCAAAAAGTGGAGAAGGCTTTGGCTGAGAGGCAGGCTCATTGTTTTTAGCCCGAGCTGCCTTTTGAATTCATTGTTTTGGGGAAGTTACCACACATACACGGGTTGATATTCTAGTGGTTTGAAGGGCAGAAGGATCCACTTCTAATCATAGAGTGGGTTTTCCTCTCCCACCAGTGATCCAAGACCATCACATAGCCACAGGAGCTAATAGCTCAGCTGATCTGGAAGGCCAGGGTAAGATTGCATTAGCTGGCTGGTTGTGACTTTCAGTGTATTCACCTTCCAGTCAGCCTTTCTAAGGAGGGAAAGAACTCTCCTGTGAGGTTAACCAAAGTGATGCTCAAACACCTGCTCCAAAGCAATTCCAGTCTCCAGCTATCTCTGGACAGCTACAGTGGACAGGTATCAGTCCAAGCCCCCTCACACAAGCTGTTAAAGGAGGAATTCCACCTCATTGCTCCTGAGAAAAGGAGTCGTGGGCCACTCAAGGCACTTACAGTGTTCACTGACACGTCCGGGGCATCCCACAAGTATGATAACTTGGAGAAATCCCTAGACCCAGCATTGGGAAGCTGATGTTGAGTTTGTGGAGGGGTCGCCCCAGATCGCTGAACTGGCCGCAGTTGTGAGAGCCTTTGAGAAGTTCTCGGAGCCAATTAAGTTGGTCACCGATTCAGCCTATGTGGCGGGAGTAGCGTCCAGGGCGGAGCAGGCAGTTCTCAAAGACATCAAGAATGAGCATCTCTTCAGGTTGCTCTCAAAACTAATTTATTTAGTTTGGCAGCGGGAGCACCCTTTCTGTGTGATGCACGTGATGTCACACACCGATTTGCCAGGCGAGGTCGCAGAAGGTAATCGCAAAGCAGATTCCCTTGCTGCCCCAGCAGAAATGGCACGCTTTCCGGAGGTCTTCCAACAGGCAAAGCTAAGTCACCAGCAATACCATCAAAATATTCCAGGTCTAATCCGTCAGTTACAGCTAACACGAAGTCAGGCTTAAGCCATTGTGGCTACCTGTCCCAATTGCCAGCTTCAGGCAGTGCCATCACTGGGTGTTGGGGTTAACCCCCAAGGCCTTGGAAGCTGTGAAGTGTGGCAGACAGACGTCACTCACATTCCCAGTTTTGGTCGCATGAAATATGTGCATGTCAGCATAGACACATATTGAGGTGCAGTTTATGACTCTGCCAACGCAGGGGAAAGGGCTGCGCATGCCAAACAACACTTCGTGCAAGCCTTTTCAGTACTGGGGATCCCTAGGGAGATTAGGACTGACGATGGCCCAGCGTATGCCTCCAAGGAGTTCCTAGAGTTTGTCCAGCAGTGGGAAGTGGAGCATAAGACAGGCATTCCCCACTCCCCCACAGGTCAAGCTGTGATCGAGCGTGCCCACCATACACTCATAGGAGTCCTGGCTAGGCAGGGCAGTTCTGCAGCGTGGATGACTCCACAACAAAAGCTCTGCAAAGCCCTTTTTACCATAAATTTTTTGAATTGTTCATTTGAAAACATGAATCCTCCAGTAATACATAATTTCAATAATAACAATTGGTTTAAGTTGTCACAGCGTCCACCAGTTCTCATTAAGGACCCAGAAACTTGGGAAACCAAGGGTCCTTATGAGCTCATCACCTAGGGGCGTGGTTATGTGTGTGTATCCACCCCCTCAGGCCCTCAGTGGATACCCCAAAAGTGGGTAAAACCTTTCATCCCCAAAAATCCAGTTCCAGCAGACAGGGATGAGAAGCAAGCAGCTGTTGCCTCAAAGAGAAGACTCCGCCAGAAAAAGGAGGAAGAATCTTCCTAAAAGAGCTGCAGTCCGTCAGACCCATGAACTTGAATATGTTTTTTTATTTTTTTGTTTTTCTTTGCAGAAAAGAAAATCTTCCTCCCACCTAACCTCACGGTGAGCCCTATCCGAGTTGTCATCCTGTTCGCGCTGAGCAGTCTGACAGCTGCGTGGATCGTTACACAGCTACGCCAAAACATCTGGGTGACCCTGGCACAGACACTCCAACAGGAAAATATATGCCTGTCCCCAGCAGCAGTGAAAGACCCAATGTCTACCTGCCTGGTAGGGATTCCATTGCAAGCTGAAGAGTTTACAGACAAGTTAGATATGCCTATACTGTAGTGAAACCCACAGGTTTAGCCAGGGCCCCGTGGAGAATCTGAATAATAGAAATGCTGACACAGCAGCAAAGAAGCTTCCTGACTCCAGGGACATTCACCCTATAACCTATCCCTATAACCATGTTAGGCAGTATCTTGTTAACCCTACCATTGATCACTTATGGTCCCTCTAACCTTTTGCCATTGGTCAGGATTGGAACCGGGCCAAGGCTATAAAAGTAGCATACTGTACCCCTACTAACTCAGAAGAAGAGCTGAGACCCTTCACGGACCCCTCCAATAAAGCCATACTCGTGGAACAGCCAGCATCTTCTCCTTCTCTCTCTACCGTCTGCTGGAGCCTCAAGCCAAGGGCAAGTTACCTAGCAATCAAAGCTGAAATCATAAGAGCTGGCTAATCACTATAAGAGCTGAATATCCCCTGCTTGCTAGGGGCTGACCCACGGCCTTGGTCTGAGCGAGCTGGCCTCTGGCACTCAGTCCTCTTGGGGGCTGAGCTCTGGAGCTGTAATAGCTTGCCCTAGGATGAGACCAATTAAGGCTCATTACTATACCTCACCCAAGTCCCAAATCACATCACACACAACCACACAACATCTGTCACCGGCGAGCTATAATGATTAAAAACCCCATAGAAGAGTGGCTGCCAAAGTTACCCAGAGCTGCTCAGGAGCCTCAAGAGTTAGAGCTGCTGGGCTCCTCCCCTGCACAATACTGCATACACTTCTTCTTTATCCCACTTTCCAACACCAAACCTTTTAACAACATTAAACAGTATTGAGAGGAATTCACTGCCAAAAGGTGGTGTAAGGCTTTAAGCCATGTTGCAGTAGACAATCCGTACCATTCACATCCCAAAAGCCTCCCCAAAGGTTTGTTTTTAATTTGTGGGAATGGGGAATGGGCAGACATCCCTTCTTGGCTTTTAGGAGGGCCATGTACCATTGGGTGGTTGTCCCTGTTGACACCCTACCAAACCATGATTGGCGAATGGACTCGAAAGAACAATTTGGTCAGCAAAATTCAAAAGAGAAACATTGACAATTTGGACCCAAATTGTGATGCAGAAATCTTCCACTGGGCCAAGTCAAAAAGAGTTGCTGTATCCCTGTTCCTTCCATGGGTTGCAGCAGCCAAGGCGGTAGGTGAATTGGGCCACCTGGAGTGCTGGGTAGTCAAACAGGCAAACTTGACATCCACGGCCATCAGCTCCCTCCTAGAGGATGAGGAGATTACCAGGCAGGCTACACTCCAAAATCATGCGGCCATAGATTTCCTGCTGCTGCACGGACACGAGTGCCAGGAATTTGAAGCACTGTGCTGCATGAACCTAACATCAAAAGCCCCCAATGTCCATGCGGCTCTCCAAGAAGTTAAAAGCCTGATTGGACAAGTCAAGCAGGAATCCAAGGACTGGTTCAGTGGACTGTTCAAGGACTGGGGACTCTCAGGGGGGCAGACTTCTATAATTAGGACAATTTTATTGTTTTTTGTTGTTCTTTTTCTAGTCATTGTTAGCATTCGGGATTCTACGTCGCATACTTTTAAAGGCTATCAACGGTTTGGTCTCCACAACCTCAAAAATCAACCACAGAGTTTGTGGACCTAAAGCAAATTGACAGGCCCACGAATCATGAGTGGTGGACAAATTCATAATCTGCAGCAGAAATAGTCTGATGCTTTTCCTTTTAATTTTGGTTAGCAGAAAAGGGGGAGGTGTTGTATTGCACTAAATAGTTTATTTAGTTGCTGTTTTGCACTGGGTGATTGGAAATTTGTACTGAGTATGATATGTCACATCGAGTGTTATTTATCTTCCCCCATCACATAGTCTTTCCCTCATGCACCCCTCTGCTATACCCCCTGGTGGTCTGTTCCCTGGTTACCCCTCCCCTCGCCCCTCCTCAATGGTATCCCATTTGCTGCGGTCCTCTTCCTCCGCCCCCATCCCCTCGGGTATAAAAGTCCACTGCAAGAAGGTCACATCCTCTTTTTCATGTGGAAGGTAGCTAGAACCTGAAGTGTCTCCTCCCAAGCCAATATACAGGACACTTGTCCCCACGTAGAGAAGAGCGCTTCTTGACTTTTACTTTGTCCATGTAAGTCCATGTGGGCTAGGGTCCGAGCTAGCCGGGCTGGACTCATACAACAGCCCAAGAGACACGGATTCTTACAATAAATTGCATATTTTAGAATGAATATTTTTATCTTTCAGATCCCAGAAAACAGCTCCAGAACTTTATGAGCTGTTTGCAGATATCATTATCAAGGGTCGCAGATGTTGCCATGAAATCTTGGGCCATGATCCTGTAACTATTGTGATACCTGTACAACAGTGGTATTTTAAATGGTGTTTTCAAAATAATCATAAATTGCAATTTGCTCTATCTTATTTTATAGGCCAGATAATATATCTTTTACCATATCCTATTTTGACTTTGACTATGGATATTCCTTTTCAGGGGAAACAAATTTGTTCTCCTGTTCCAGTGGAAGGTATAACAGTTTTTATAGATGGAGCAGGGAATACTGGAAAAGCAGCTGTAGCCTGGAAAAAGGATGATCATTGGGAATTTGAAGCGATGATTCAACAAGGGTGTCCTCAGCTGGTTGAACTTTGTGGTGTACTTTTGGTTTTTACTTCATTTCCTAATCCTGTAAATATAGTTACTGATTCTGTTTATGTTGCTAATTTAGTAAAACATTTTGATCAAGCTGTGTTATATAATGTTAAGGAGAAACCATTATTTGTCATGTTGCTGAAATTATGGACTGTTATTTGTAATCGAAAGCATTCTTACTTTAGTATGCATATTCATAGTCATACATCGCTACCTGGATTTTTTGTTGAAGGTAATGCCTGTGTGGATTCCCTTGTGCCTGCTACTGAAGTCAAAACTGTACCTAATGTGCTTTAGCAGGCTGTTTTCTCTCATCTATTTTTTCATCAAGGTGCTCAGGTGCTTCATCAACAATTTAGGTTATCACACAGTGAAGCAAAACCAATTATTTCTTCTTGTTTTGATTGTCTCACAACTCATACTTCACAATATTCTGGTACTAACCCTAGAGGTTTACTCCCTTTGCAAGAATGGCAAACTGATGCTACAAAAATACCTGAATTAGGCCGTTTAAAGTATGTTCATGTTACAATTGATACCTTCTCTCATGCCATGATTACATTAGCATTTGCAGGTGAAACAGCTCAGGATGCTATTTGTCATTTTTGCCATGCTTTTTCTATTTTAGGTTTTCCATCACATATAAAGATGTATAATGGCCCAGCATATGTTTCACAAAAACTGCAGGTGTTTTTCCGTGCCTGGGGTGTTGACCATTCTACTGGTATTCCCCATACCCCAACAGGTCAAGCAATTATTGAGCGCACTCATGGTGTTTTAAAGCATCAGGTTCAAAAACAAAAAGCGGGAATGCAATGGGAACCAGCTCAAGTGAGATTAGATAAAGCTGTTTATGTGTTAAATGTTTTGTGTCCTTTACCTGATTCACAATTGTCTCCTATGTTTTATAATTTTTCTTCTTTAAATTCTAAACAACCAAACTTTCGTAGAAACATTAAAGTATGGGTTAAGGATTTACTTACTGGAGTGTGGTCTGGTCCAGTGGAATTAATTACTTGGGGAAGGGGATATGCTTGTGTCACAGACATCTTTTCATTAAAATCCTTTCTTAGGATTTTTTCCTGCTGAAGCTGACAAATTTCAGCAACAAATGTAAACAATGGTTATCTGCTGCTGTGGAATGCAACAGGTGGATCCATGATTAGTCTCCTGTGGATGTTTGGATTTACTGACCACTCACGGCAGAGCTACTCGCTCTCTGCCAGGACACAGATCTTTGTTATTCATTCTTTTCTATTCTTAGCTTAGCTAAGATTCTGAGAACTTTTCCCTTTTTTCCTTTTAGTATAGTTATAATGTAGTATATATATCATAAAATAATAAATCAAGCCTTCTGAACATGGAATCAGCATTCTCGTCTCTCATCCTCAAAACCCTTGTGACCATCGTCACACTTGTGTCTTGACAAAGAATGGCCCTCGTTGGGTTTCTGCTTGCTGTGTTAAACCGTACCTGGAGTATACTAGAAGGAACAGGATGGATGGTCCCACAAGAGAAGCAGAATGTGTGGATGATACTGGCGACCAAGTGGATTGAAGCATGGACCCTCAAAGAATACATTGTGAACATGTGTTAAGACTCTATTGCTGTACAGACAAAGAAAGACATAACCAAACCACTGTTATCTATTTAGACGTTGATGCTCTTTGAGGTTTTTCTGTCATCTTGGACTTCTTATGTTCTGGTAACCTCATGCTTATGAGCCAAAACACATAATTCAGGGCAAAGTCAATGGGGATATTGACTCACGCTGAAAATCCAAATTTAAATTGGTGCATCTTACCTTTAGTTCTTTGCACTCCTCTACAAAGAGGTTGTCAGCACTGAGTAATGTGTCTTGTACCTTTACATAGCACTTTCTGTCCCAAAATAGAGGGATTTAATGTACCTAGGGGAGAGGTGTTGCTTTTACATAAGGGTGTTGAATTAGTAGCTAAAACTCCACATCATAAACAACTAGTTTAGTTGCCCATTATGATAGCAGCAGCCAGTTGTAAAGTTAAGTGGATGCTACTCAGTTCTAATTGGTGAATGGACAGATGACTTGGTCTTTTAGCCACAAAAATGCAACTATGTGTAGAGGAAAATTTATTTAACTAAAAGTAAAGGTATCATTCTGCCATAAATGTGTAATTAAGAGACTGCAGAGTCTGTAATAATATCTAAAAATCCATTTTCTATGTGCCTTGTTGGTGTATTCTTTACTGTTGGTGTTTGGTTATGGATGCTAGGATTTTGAGGGCATGTGTTGTATGGGTTTGTCAGATCACAGTGGGTCAGTTCACAGGAGCATTTTAGAGTTGAAGGAGGGAGTTGGTTGTCTGCAGGTGAATGAAGGATGGGAATGGTTAAGTGGTTTCCTTCTATGTTGGGATATTGCTGAATGGCTTGGAGTATTGCTGGAATGTGTTCTCTTAATTTCGCTGGTGGTTGTAATCATTGTTTTGTGTTTCCCATCTGCTGGGATTTTTGCAAAGGGCCTTGCAAAACCCCTTAGCAGCTGTCTTTGTGGCTTAAATACAAAAAGGGGCAATTGTAGGAGGTGCTGACAGCTAGTCTGTGAGCCAGAAAGAGTTAGATGAAGAAGAGAACCTGATAAGAGTCACCTTTGCCCCTGAAAGGAGTTCTACCAAGGTCGTCTACATGGAAATCAAGAGGAAGAAAAGATAAACGAGGTGGCCTGTAGTTGGACATTGGTGGAAAACAGTGGTGGAGACCACCCTGCACCAATGAACATTATGTTGATTTATGGTGGCCAATGAATAGGTATAAATTTAATAAGAAGGTATAAAAGACAGCATGCTATTGATGTAAACAGAAAGAAGTCTTCTGAAATGCATGATGTTCCTCTGTGTATTGCGACGGTCTCAACAGTGACAGAAAAGAGAGCAAATAGTGTATCAGCTGATTACCCAACTCCAGCAATATGAAGATCATCCTTTTCCTTCCCTACCAACCTGCACCTTGGTGTGGAAAAATTGTCTAAGACTGTGGAGGCATTCGAAAGACTCAAGCAAGTTTGAAAGGAAATGTCTCATGCCCCATCAGTATGGACCAGAGTCTCTGTGGAGGGATAGAATGTAAGAAAATAAAGATAGTGCAGAAGGTAGTCTCATACCTGAGGTGTTGCAGCTGTACTAATCACCAAAGATTAGGAACAGGCCTGCCCTTCATAGGCCACAGCTGTGTCCAATTAGAAGACGAGTGCTACAAAAGAGTGGGTTAGGTGGTTGAGAAGAGAATTGGAGTTTGTTGGCTGTGCTGTGAAGAAGGAGTCAGTGTTGTGAGGAGGTGCCCATGAGAAATCCCTGAGAAGGTATGGGAGCTTTTGCAATAAGATGACAAGTCTCTGCTATTGGGAGCAAGCACCCCCTGCTCGAGAGAGGGAACACACCGTGAGGTAACCTGTGGTTTTCCTGTGTGACCACAGAGAGGACATGAGCATTATAAATGAGGGGAGGGGAGACCTTAGACAAGTCCCTGCCTTTGAGAGGTTTCTGGCAATAGGTAGCAGTTTTATTGAGGTGGCCAGCACCCCAAAACCCACTTTCGCTCACAAGTTCTTAGTAATGACTGATCAGGTCTATTACAACGTGAATTATTTATTTGAACAGACCAAGGAAAAGAGACATAGGACTTTAAACAAACTACTTACTGCATAAAAATACAGTGCATGATAATAAAGATACCTATGTTACAGCTAGCTAACAAATAGTCTAGATTAGGAACCAATGTCACTAAGCAATGACTGATAGTGGTGTGCAGACCATCTCCTAATTCCTCTCAATCCCTGGGGAAGTAGCTTGACACCAATGTCTTGGTCATCAAGGAGAGCTCTCCACACAGAGAGTATATAAGAGACTTCTGATTTCATGAAAATTGTAGTGGTCTTTTATAGTTTGTAAAGGTGATTGTGTCTGTAGTCACTAATTTTAGCTTATCCTTTCTCATGCATAAGACAGGATGTTTATTGCTGGCTAAGGAGGTTTTCAGCCAAGATAATTCATCACATGACAAACCATTCTGTCTTAGCTTAGCCATATGTGATGAGGACATCAGCTTTTGCTGTACTGGGGATGAAAGGTCCTGACATAATGAGGAAGTGGGATGGAAATCCACCTCTGCCCTGGCAGCATGAGCACCTCAGTTGAGAAGAACAACCACTGCAGAAAATTCTTCAAGGATAAATGCCTCTGCAGTTTCCAGCGGACAAGTCCTCAGACAAAATAGAAGTGGTGATATTACTTCAAATCCTTTTGAAGGGACCTCTAGTTCATATTTACAAGTGAGCAATGAGTACTATGAGCAGAACTAGAGGCGCCCTGCCTCCATCCAACTGGAGGAAAGGGACAATTGGATCTACCAGACTCTATGGATCTGATGGCCTGGCACATCAGACTCACAAGAGTATAAGGCCCCAGTTTGTTCCCTGCTTGAGACACTGTGTTCATAAACTGAGCAATGTGATTGCTATTCCATCCCTGGGATAAGGGAGCAAGCATTATTGTAATTACAAGATATGACCCAATCATTCTGGATATCAAATGACAATTATGATAAAGAAGGAGAACTAAGGAAATTTGCTTGTAATATTGTTTCATTTTGTATTAAATTTCCAAACAGTATGATTAATACAGTAGGATCTCAACCCAGGAAGAATAATCTGAGTTTCCATTTGGTGATGTTGCAGTTACGGCAACCTGAAAGAAAAAATCCCCACATAAAAAAACAAAACCACCCACACCATGCCTGCTTCATTCCTTTTCAGTATAGGTATTTTGGATATGCATTACTCAGAAATGAGATTCTTATTACTCTGATGATCCAACACCTTATTTTAATTTTCCAATCAGTATATATTGCATCAGCATCATTCAGCAGCTGACACTACCATTTGGAGCTCAGCCAAGTCAGTTGATCCATCTCTCTTGTGTTTCGATGTTCTGACTTAAGGTCACGAGGGCAGCCCTGCCCTTCACTCTTTTAGCTTCTCTGTGTGTAAACCAGACATTAAATCAAGCCTCAATATACTTTTGTAAATCAGATGGGACTGGTACATCTTGAACTGGTAAGAGGCATAGAAGGGAATGGTTCAGCATCCCTTGCCGTTGAATATTATTCTGTTTTAATTTCCCTGAAGCCCAGGTTTCCCCTCAATCTAATAATAAAATGGTATGTACATTACAGAATCACAGACTGGGTAAGGTTGGAAGGGACCACAGTGGGTCATCTGGTCCAACCTCCCTGCTCAAGCAGGGATATCACAGAGCACATTGCACAGAACTGTGTTCAGACAGTTCTTGAATATCTCCAGTGAGGGAGATTCCACACACTTTCTGGGAAATCTGTTCCTGTGCTTGGTCACCTGCACAGTAAAGAAGTTCTTCCTAATGTTCAGGTGGAACTTCCTGTGCATCAGTTTCTGCCCACTGCTCGTGTCCTATTGATGGCACCACTGAGAAGAGCCTGGGTCCATCTTCTGAATTTTACAGAACTGTGAAATTCCCTGTAAAACAAAAGTAGCTTCTATAACTCCTTTAAGAATTTGGAACAGAGTTCATACTTCATAGGATTGTAGAATTCTTTAGGTTGGAAAGGACCTTAAAGATGATCTAGTTCCAATGCTCCTACCATGGGCAGTGACACCTTCCATTAGATCAGGTTGCTCAGAGCTCTGTCCAACCTGGCCTTGAACATTTCCAGGGATGGGGCAGCCACAACTTCTCTGGGCAACCTGTTCCAGTGCCTCACCAGCCTCACAGTAAAGAATTTTTTTCCCTAATATCTAATCTAAACCTATTATTATTCATTTTGAAACTATTCCCCCTTTGTCACTAAATGCTCTTTTTAAGACCCCCTCTCCATCTTTCTCGTAGTCTCTCTTCAGGCACTGAAAGGCTGCAATTCAGTCACCCCAAAGCGGCCCCTTCTCCAGGCTTAACAATCTGTCTTGGTTTAGGGTAATTTAAAGAGCTGGACACTCTAAAATGAATTGTGTCCTTAGTTTCAATCAATCCCTTTCCAACAATAAGGAGAATTGAAGTAGGAGTAGATATGAGTGTAAAAATTGCAGTTTACTAATAAGTAAGAGAGAAAAAGGCAAAAACCCCAGTAAATAATTGCTAGATACAAAATTGAAAAATCTCATGGATTCCCCAAGAACAAAGAGAAAACTGAGATGGTAATGTATTGGTTTTGCATGGCCTGATTTTTGGTAGCAAGGGGGCCACAAAGATGGCTCCTGTGAGAAGCTATTGGAAGCTTCCACCATGTCCGGCAGTGTGGGATCTCAGCACCTCAGGACTGAGGTGCCAAGTCACCGAGACCACCCTTGGGGAGCTCGGGAGTCCTGGAATGTTGCCAGAAGTGCCTGGTGGCTGGACTTTGATCCTACACAGGAGACGACACTTGTATGAGGATAGGAGGATTTCACCGGAGTGAATGGTGAAGGGATTAGTTAATTAGAGAGTGAAACACAGGGTTTAGGATTTCTGTACAGGGGGGTTTAGAGAAGTAAGATGGAGGAATTGGGGCGTGTCCTGTCCTTCTTCTTCTTCTTCTTCTCCTCCATCTTCTGTGGTGATGGTGGCACTTTGGGATTGGTCATTACTAAAAGTGCACTGGGCAATAAGGGTGAAAGGTATTGGGGAAAAATGATAAATATTGTACACGTAACTTTGGGTATAAAGATAGGTGACCGCCCGGAGGGCAGGGGAGTGTGCTCATGGCTGGCTGCTGAGCAGACCTTTGTCAGGCCGAGAGAAAATCTTTTAGATAAACAATTAATAAACACCGAGACCGAGAAAAGAACTGAAGCCTCTTCTCGTCCTTTGAAACGCGGGCTGCCCCAAGGCCACCCCGGGCCTTTCCAGGCCATCCAAACAGCCGAAAATCGGACACGGCAGAGCCAATGGCTAATGGCTCTGAAGATGGACATGCTGCTGGCCAAAAGTGGGCCAATGGGAGAGGTTGGTAACACCTCTGTGATGACACATTTAGGAAGAAAATCAAAACAAAGTGGCACAGTTTTGCTTCTAGTCAGAGAAGAGGAGGAGATAAGAACATGTGAGGGTAAACAACTGTCCTAGATTGCAAGGCAATGTGTATTCTATTTGCCATCTGTTAGAGGTGTGGCGGTTATCTTCTGTTATTTGGGCAGTTTTCTTTATCTCTTCCACAAACCAATCCTCCCTCCAGGGAGACATTTGCTGTTAATGGGCCATTGAATATCACTGCACGACTGATAAAAATTACATCATCCCATTGTGAGATGCTCCACCCAGAGGGAGGAGCCAAGCATTCCTAACTGGATATAATCTGAGATTTTTGAGGCTCCAGATCAGCCTTTCCACTGGATTCCCAGAGGAGCAGCTGCCTCTTACACTGGATCTTCAAAGGAAGACTACATCCTTATAGAGAATCACTGCTTCAACAGAACCACATCTGCCACTCCAGGAGGACTGCAGCCACCATTCCAACTGGACTGCTACCAACACTCTGACCCACAGGATGTCAGGTGGTATTCTGACTCTGTCAGTGTTGTTTTGTTTCGCTGCATTGTTTATTTTATTTTTATTTTCTTCCCTAATAAAGAACAGTTATTCCTGCTCCCATATCTTTGCCTGAGAGCCCCCCTAATTTCACATTTGTAACAGTTTGGAGGGAGGGGTTTACATTTTCCATTTCAGGGGAGGCTTCTGCCTTCCTTAGCACACACCTGTCTTTTCAAACCAAGACAACAACCCTTACAGCAAGGTCAGTGGAGAAGGAGAGGGAGGAGGTGCTCCAGGTGCCATAGCTGAGATTCCTCTGCAGGCCATGGTGAAGCAGGTTGTCCCCCTGCAGCCCATAGGTCCACAGGGGATGCAGAGATCCACCCACAGCCCGTTGGGGAGGCACCCATGCCGGAGTGGGTGGATGCCTGGAGGAGGTTGTGTTCCAGTGGAAGACCTGGTGGAGAGAGAGGGTCCTTGCTTCCAGGCTGGAGCAGCCTGTCCTTGGAGGACTGTACCCTGTGGAAAGAGAGACCCATGGCACAGCAGTTTTGGGAGGACTGTTTGCCTGTGGGGAGAGTTCACGCTGCAGCAGATGCGGTAGGGCTGCTGCTCGTGAGAGTGGACCCATGCTGGAGAAGTTCTCAGAGAACTGTAAACAAGATGCATCAGAAACTCCACAACTGTGGCTGGAACTGTGGGGTGTCCCAGCAGACAGGGTGCGGAGCTACAGTGTAGTAAAACGCTCGGAGCAGTGACAAAGAAACAGCAGGGGCTGGGCAGGCGCAGCCCAGCTCATGAACACAGCAGGAAGAGGCTCCCTGGGAGAGGGAAAGGGCTTGGGATCCCAGGGTTTTCCCTGAGGCACCCAAGCAGATGGTGGAAGTCCTTTTTTAGTGAGGTAGTGTGAAATACACCCTTGACTTTCTTTAAAATTTTAAAAGTTGAATAGTAATTAAATGGTTATAAAAATAGAGTAATAAGAATTTGGACAGAGTGAGGACAATAAAGGACAAAAAAACCCCCAAAGAAATATGGTCTGTCCAGGTGCCTTTCCAAGGGCAATTAAGCCCCAAAAAGGACACACGCTAACAAGGGATTAACCCTTAAAAGCAATAGTCTGTTGCATATTTATATATCTCATACATGATGCATAAATTCTTTTCAAACAAAGGGTGTTCTCTGGTTATTGTCAACTTCCCACCCTTAATCCTGGTGGCTCCTTAAAGACAGGAAGGAGTTTTAGGAATGTTAGTCTTCTCCAATAAGGAGGCAATATTTCTTCTCTTTGGGGATTTAGATGTCTTGTTGCTGTTATCTCTGTGTGAAGATTTTCTTAATTATCTCATAGCTAGTAAAAAAAGTATCTCACATTGTATAGTTTCTGTTTTAACATGATGTTATAATCTAAAACAATATTTACCATACTACTTTAAAAAAAGATCAATACAGTAATACTAATTAATACAACATAACACATATAATGTTCCTGCAAAGAACCAATCATGTAACATGCTCTTTGCATAATCCTCCCTCTTTCTTTTTATAAATAATTTGGCTTGAGCAATATTCCTTGTTTTCTGGAATTCCTAATTCACTCTTTTTTTTCACTGATCAATCTTGCTTCTTTGAAGGGGTCTTCTATATTATTTTGTTTCTTTAACACCATAATCCTTTGCACCATTTTAGATGTAGTCAATTTATGATCCATGGTCACTAATTGCATGCCTTGAACTACACTGGTGATGAGCCAAATGAAACAGGGGATCATACAAGGAAGAAATATTAAACTAGCTATAGCGCATAAAAGAAAGAAACCTAGCTTCTTCCATCATTCTATTCCCAATACATTATCCCACTAGCTAGTATTTAGCACTGATTCTTACCTTTGAACCGGTACATGGGCAATTTTTTTTATATCATTGACTACATCCAGGACAACATTCCCATTGTCATCTATTTTTAAAGAACAGTCTGATGTATTAAACTTTCTACAAACACCCCCTTCTTCATCTAATAGATAGTCTAAAGCCAACCTATTCTGATACATGGCCACTCTTGTTTGGGTTTGTTGCCTTGATAATAATTCCATGGCCCGACCAGTTATCTTCATTATTATCCCTACAGTAGCTTGCAGTCTTCTAATACGATTTAGCATTTAAATTGGAGTTCAATATCCCCAACTCCCATCTTGTGCCCCGGTGTCTGGCCAATATGTTTCCAGGATGTGTTCAGGGGACCATTCTTCATCTCCCCATTTTTGGAATCCTGCAATAAAATATCTTTTATTTCTCTTTAGGGCCTCATAAACTGGTATCCCTAATTGATCTCCATCAGGTCCTGGTGAAAGAAAAAATCCTGACTGTATGATTCCCAGAGTACAGCTCCCTTTCCACTGAGAGGGGAGTTGTGGGTATGCTCTTTTTCCACATATCCAAAATAAGCCATCTGGAGCTTTCCAATAATCATTTTTCTGTTGATCTATATTTTCCCAAAATTTGGAGATTTCTGGGATGCCAAAATCAGGATTCTTGCCTGTATCATTACATTGAAAAAGTCTAATTTTATTATTATACTTACAATTTCCTTTTTTTGTTTTTTTCCTGGGACCAGTACATGGTTGGTTCTTCTGGGATCCACCATGCAGAAGTCCCATTACTAACCTTATATCTTTTACAGGGAATTTTTCCTACTTCATGATGAAACTTTTTCCCAGTGTGCCAGAGACATTCTTCCCCTATGACTATTGAACTCAAAATCCACCCTTCTGGTTGGTTTTCTCTACTTGTACTTGTTTGGTTCCACTTAAAGAGCTCAATTTGGCCTAGGCTGCTACCTTTCTATGGCCTTTTTTCTGACATCAAGGCCTCTCCACAGACCCAACAATTGGTTAAGTTCCCTACTTATTATTTCCCCCAAGTCCACAAACTGATTTTTTACCCTTTCTTGAGATAGCTGTTTCTCTTTCTAATTGCTGTTCAAGTTTGGAATACAAATCATCAAGTGAGATTGGAACAGGTTTAGGTGGTTGTGCTAGCTTAGCCTTTTTGTTTATCAATTGCTCTTTTGCCAAATCTTGTGCCTTGTTTCAAATAGCGCATGTGAAACAAATCCATGTCTCCCCTTTTGGGCATTGACTTCCCATCCTGTTACCACTTGATCCTAAGTTCTCCACAATCCAATACTTTTTTCTCACTGTGCATGCAATTTCCTAATTTGGATGGGTTATAACAGTGACTGTTGACATGAGTGTGAGAAAGAAAAAAGGAATCTCGGTGTCTTTCCATATACAGCTTTCAATAACACCTATGACTTTGTCAGTATCCCAAAAGGGAAAAGGCAAAAAATGAGTGACAGAAGAAGGAATAACAGAGGTCCAGTATGGCTTATACTCCCACCTCCCATGCCTATGGGGTTGCAACCCACAGCAGGTGTATATGATCTTCTTGGTGGCGAATACAGAGGCCAATCTGGTCTTGCCCTCTATTTCCTTGTCACTTTCTCTTAGCTAATGTCCAGGCAAATAGTTTTTGACACTCCTTAACTGTGGTTTCCCACTGTTCCTCAGATATCTCCCATTCAACAGGCACTAATAATTCCCATCCACAAAACAAAGTTATTATTTCAGTTGCTTTGAGTTCTACCTGGATAGAGGATCGATTTGGCACTCGACACGTTCTGCACCAAGGGCATTGATTGAGTGAACTACAACACCCATTTTCCCCACGATTTAAACATTTACATTTAACCCAGCTAGCATGTCCGGTATTTGGGTGGATCAAACAGGGTATTTGATATGGCACTGATGGAAGTTGTAAATGCTCCTCCTCTTTGTATAAGTCACAGGCTAAGGCCAGAATACAAGACCTCTCTGTCTGAAACAGTCTTGATCCTTCTGTTTGGAGTGGAAGTATTCCTCCCCAAGGAGGGTATAGGAGGTGTCTCAGAGCTTGTCCAGCTGGTACCTGAAGGCACCAATATAAGCTTGGTCTTATTTCCCAGTTAGGTGTGATCCGCTTTGCCCTCCCAGGGACGCCAGTATATTGGAATATGAGTCCCAATATTACCAGTTAGATGGTGCCTGGGCCAGTTCTGACCCTCGCTGCTGGGCCAAAGGCGGCACTGTGGTGTAATTCACCCCAGAGATACCTTGGCTGCTGGAGATTGCAGCAGAGCACTGAACAAGTCCAGGCTTGTCAGGAACTCCGTTTACCTCAGGAGAGAGAGCTTCTGGCGATGGTGAAGAGAAGGAAGGAGTGGATTCTGCTGGAGGGTTATATCCAGATGTTTATTCCATGGTTACAGAGGTCTGAACCGGGGCAACTGCTCCAACAGAATGGAGGCCGCATGGTCTGATTAACCTTTTAAGCTCGGGGACAGGGGAAGGGGAGGCGACAGGTGAGCTACCAACCAGGTGAAAGGGGCAGGGTCTCAAGGGACTAGGGACACCTATACGGGCCAATGTCCCCCAGGCCTGAGGAGCATCCTTTGAAATCGACCAACCACACGATGCCTTGCTGGTATGTTAGCCTGGTTGACAGGGCACACTCAGCAAGGGGCGAGGGGGAAGGGAGAAGGGAATATTGGCACACCTGAGAAAGGGACCCGGAAGCTAAAAACACACCACAACATCTTCCCCTAGTTTTGTTTAAAAAGAAGAGGACTGTGTTTATGGTGCAGAATGATTGCCAAACCATGGTTGGTAAATCGGTTCTTCTTCTACAGGAGGGTCAGTGTTTTCCACTGAGGCCTCCAGGTCATCCACTGGAGCACTGAGGGCTTCCAAATGGTAGACCTCAGGAGGGGGAGATGAGCTTGAAATTAACTTGAGAACCATGCGTTTGATTAGTCCAAAAACAATGCTAAAAACTACAACAACTATAACTATAATAAACAGCACTTAAAACACAGTTTTCAGAACAGATCCCAACCAGCCCGCGAGTCCCCAGCCTTTGAACAGTCCATTCAGCCCGTTGTCAGTTTCTCTGTTGATGTCTGAGAACCTTTGTCAAGGTAGTCCATATGTGGTTTGGGCTGCGGTACTATGTAGGAGATCGCAGGTGGGATGATCACGAGTAGGACGAGAAGCAGGCTCGGTCTCATGGCGTCTCGAGGCTACACACGAACAGTGGGATCTAAACTGGTACAAGGAACTTGAGACAGACATATATTACAAACTATTCCAGATAGGAGGCTTAAATGGAATTTCCTCCAGAGAACGCGTGCGGCGTTTTCTTCTCCAGGCAGCGTGAGCAACCTGGGGCGCTTCTGCAGATTTCTCTGAGACTTTGGGAACATAGGGCTTTACCCATTTGGAAGGAACCCATCTTAAACCAGAGGGGGTGGACACACAGGCGTATCCACGTCCCCAAGTAACCAATTTGTAAGGTCCCACCATTTTCCAAGTCTCAGGGTCTTTTACTAAAACTGGAGGTTTTTCTTTCATCAACCTGTGACTGCTCCCCCCAAAGTGGCGTAGGATGGGTGGGTTCAGGCTGTCAAAAGAACAATTCAGAAAATTGATTGTGAATAGTGCCCTGGATAACCGGATGTGGGGAGGTTCTACCTTCAGAACCTGTTGTTGCTGGTCCAGGACCCTTTTAATATCACGGTGAGTTCTTTCTACAATGGCTTGACCTGTAGGGGAGTAGGGGATGCCAGTTTTGTGCTCTACTCCCCATTGCTGCAGTCCATGTTGGATGTTTTTATTTAATGGACAATCAACAGCCCAGCTCGCTTGGACACAGAGCCCGAGCCACAAACCTTTGTTATCATTCTTTGCTATTCTATTCTTAGCTAGCCTTCTGATGAAACCTTTTCTTCTATTCTTTTAGTATACTTTTAATGTAATATATATTATAAAATAATAAATCAAGCCTTTTGAAATATGGAGTCAACATTCTCTTCTCTTCCCTCATCCAAGAACTCCTGTGAACACCGTCACACACGGGTCCTTTAATTCTGCTAGTGTGGATCCACCTTTGTTCGCTGGTCCGGATTGCAGCCTCGGTCATCAGCAATACTTGAAAAGGACCTTCCCACTGTGGAGTTAAAAATTGTTCTTCCCAAATTTTTACTAGCACCCAATCCCCTGGATGAATATTATGGGTTTTAAAGTCTAAAGGTGTGGTTTGAGGGATTATCCCTATTAACTGCAAGTTTTTAAGGGTTTTTGCAATGGTGTTAACATATCCCTTAACACTCATTTACCCCACTTCATAGGCAGCATTTTCATGTTGGGTGATTAGAAAAGGTAACCCAAATATCATCTCATAAGGTGACACTCCCAGGTCTAACCTGAGTTGTGTTTAGATCCTCAATAAGGCTATAGGTAGGCATTGTACCCATGACATTCAGGTTTCAACTATTAATTTAGTCTAAGTTCTCTTTAAAGTCTGATTCATCCTCTCTACCCGGCCCGAACTCTGTGGATGCCATGGGGGGTGTAACTCCTATTTTATCCCTAAGGCTTGAGTTATTTGTTGCAACACTTGACATAAAATGTGTTCCTCTGTCCGAGTCTATCCTATTAACCATTCCATATCTGGGAATGATCTGTTCCAAAAAGGTTTTACTTACCACATTGGCTGTGGCCTTGACAGTGGGAACTGCTTCCACATAATGAGTTAGATGGTCTGTCATTACTAATAAATACTTCCATCTTTGTACTTGAGGAAGTTCAGTAAAATCCACTTGGATACTTTGAAATGGTCAGAGAGCTAACTCACGACCTCCGAATGTTGTTTTTCTCATCACCTTTTTATTTATCCTTTGGCAAGTTATACATCTTTCAGTTACTTGCTTTGCTACTCCAAAAATCCCAATACACCTATAATTCCTTTAAAAATTATCACACAAAGCCTGGGTACCCCAGTGGGTTTTCTGATGCATGTCTTCTAATATTTTCCTATTAAGCGTTTTATTAAGTAATTGTCTCCCATCAAGAAGTTTCCATTTCCCAGATTCATCTTGCTCTCCTCCTATCTTGTTTAATTATCTTTCTCAGCTTCACTAAACTTTGGAATTTCCAATTTTTCCTCATTTGGAGTTAACATAACTCTTTCAGCTCCATTTTCTGCTGCATCTTTAGCCTCTTGATCTGCCAAATTATTTCCTCTTATTTCTGGGGTCATTTTCTTTTGATGTCCCTTAATATGAACTATAGCTATCTCTTCAGGTAATTTTAATGCCTCTAAAACTTCGAAAATGAGTCCCTCGTACTAATCCCTTTCCTCTAATTAAGTAATCCTCTTTCTTCCCAAATTTTTCCAAAGGTATGTACTACTCCAAAGGCATACCTTGAATCAGTATATATAGTTCCTTTCTTGTGTGCTAAATATTCCAGTGCTCTTTTGAGAGCATATAATTCAGAAGTTTGAACTGACCAGTTTGAGGGTAATTTTCCTTTTTCAATAGTTTGCATGTTTTCTCCATCAACTACTGCATACCCTGACATTCTTTTTCCTTGTGGACATCTGGAGAAACCATCCACATAGATTGTTTCCCCTTCTGAAAGGGCTTGTTCTTCAAGATCTTCCTGAACTTTTGTTTGGAATTGGATAATTTCTAAACAATTATGTATTAGGTTACCTGCTGATTCTCCATATAAGAATTGAGCTGGATTTAAACTTCTGTTTACTTCTAGTGTCAAGTCATCACTGTCTATCAAGACTGCTTCATATTTTAACATTCTAGAGTCTGTCAGTAATTTTTTCAGCCTTCTGGTTTAGCACATTTTGAACTGCATGAGGTGTACACACAATGAGTTTACTTCCAAAAGTAGGCTTATGACTTTCTTCTACCAGGATTGCAGTAGCTGCTATAGCTTGAATGCATACTGGCCAGCTGTGGCTCATTGGATCCAACATTTTTGATAAACAAGCTACTGGTCTCTTTACTTCTCTCCACTCCTGAACCAGAACTCCATGAGCTACCCCATTTTCCACATTCACATACAGATGGAAGGGTTTTTCTAATGAGGGTAAACTTAAAGCTGGTACTGAGGCCAGTTTTAGCTTCAATTCTTCTAATTTATCATCCTCCTTGGTCCATGTCCTAGGGTGATGTTATGATGCTTGAACCCCAATTGTGTGTTCTGTTTATGCTAGATATTATATTCTATGCCTTCAAGACTGGCTGAGAGCAAAAGCAAAAAGAAGAAAAAGCACAGAGTTTTGTTATCAAAAACTAGACTCACTCCTCCACAGTCTGTGAAAACACACTTATTGTCTAAGCACAGAGGGATCAAAACACTGCGTTCCTTTTGCTTTTTAGTTAATTAATTAGTTTAGCTAGCTAAAGCAATCCGAGTTTTCCCTAGACTCTTTTTCTTTCTGTTTTCTTAAAACTGTTTGAACCTGCTCCAGACCGGGACCCCGAAAAACACCGAAGAAACATCGTTCTTTGCAGCCTGCCAGGGCCTACTCTGCAGCCTTTCCCAGTGCTGGAGGGACTGATAACAAAATAACCACCCACTGGAAAGACTTTCTAAATGTATCATCTCTTCAAAGCAGCGTATGAGTTTTGTCATCGAGTATTGTTCATTTTCTGTCCTGAAGAGTGCTTTGCCGGTTAAATAAACAAGTTCTTTCCACTTCTCTCCGAAGAATCCTTCCCAAACCAGTTGGGGGAAAGGGCTGTGTGAGTTTGATTTCTAGAAAAACCCCTTCTGAAAGTTTTCTCCCACATTTGCCCTAAACCAAGACAGTCCATTTTATATCATCTCCCTCCGTCGATTTTCCATAAAAAAATTTTACTGCCTCTGTGTACCCATCAATACATAATCTACAATATCCCAAAAATCCAAGTAGTTTTCTGATTTCACTTTTTGAAGAGGGAGGGGGAAGAGATAAAATTCCTACAATTCTCTCAAGGTTGAGCTTCCAGCTACCCTTACTTATTAAGTGCCCAAGATATTTTACCTCTGCTTCTACAAATTGCAGTTTCCCTTTTGATACCCTTAATCCTTTTTCCCCAAGAAAATTTAAAAGTTTTATAGTAGCCTCTCTAACTTCAGCTTCCCCACATAGTAAAAGTTCATCCACATATTGGATAATTTGTATTCCAGGAGGAGTGGGGAAAGCTTGTAGTATTGTTGCTAAACCTTGCCCAAATAAGTTTGGAGATTCTGTGAACCCCTGTGGTAATTTTGTCCATCTTAATTGCTGCTTTCTCCCAGTTTTTGGATCCTCCCATTCAAAGGCAAAGATATTTCAGCTTTCCTCAGCTAGTGGACAAGCCCAAAAAGCATCTTAAAGATCCACTACACTGAACCACTGATGCTGGGATGGGACCTTACTTAGAAGACTATAAGGATTTGGTACCACTGGGTAATGAGTCTGAGTTCTTTTGTTAACCTCCCCTAAATCTTGTACCAATTTATAGTTCACATCAAACTTCTTTACTGGGAGAATAGGGGTATTATGAGGAGACATACAAGGTTCTAATGTCCCATCCTTTATAAGTCCTATTACTGGCTTCAAACCTTCCCGTTCTTCTAATGATATAGGATACTGACGTACATGTATGGCACAATCTTCTCTCTCAGTCGTGACCCTTATGGGGTCAATATCTAATCCTCCCCTATTTCCTTCCCCAGCCCAAACTTCCTTGTTAATTTTTTCCTCATCCTCTTGGCCATGTTTTAAAACTCTAGCTGTCATTTTCCCTTCTTCTGGTATAACCCCTATTCCTAGTTTCACCTGTAAGTATCTTCCTAATAAGTTGCTACCTGCCCCAGGGACTAATAAGACATCCCTCATCCAAATTCTGGTTTCTCCCTCAATTACCACATCTTTAATGGCAGGAACTGTGAAACTGTCTCCTTTTGCTCCTGTTGCTTTTACAGTGTCTTTGCTTACACTATAACCTTTTGGAATATTTAACAGGCAGGTTCTTTCTGCCCCTGTGTCTACCACAGATTCTAATTGTTCTTCTTGGGGACCCACTTTTAAAGTTATCACAGGCTCCAGATGGTATTTGTCCCCCAGAAAATAGAGCCTATGACCCCCTTATTCCTCCTCTGTATCCATCTCTCGGAAGATTTTCAGATCTTTTATTTGTTTAGGGCAATTTCTTCTATAATGTCTTCCACCCCACAGTAAAAACAGGTATTACTAGAATGGTCCTAAGATTTGGGTTTTACTGGGGTGTTACATGGCTTTGCAAGGGTTCCTCAGGGTGAGAGATAGATGAGAATCTTGGCTTCATGATCAGAAGGCTGGATTTATTATTCTATGATATCTATTACATTATGACTATACTAATAGGAATAGAGAGAAAAGTTCAGAAGCTGCTAAGCTAAGAATAGAATAGGAATCAATAACAAAGTTCTGTGTCAAGCCAGAAAGCAAGGACAACTCTCCTGTGAGTGGTCAGCAAATTCAAACACTCACAGAAGACCAATCACAGCTGCACCTGTTGCATTCCACAGCAGCAGAGAACAATTGTTTACATTCTTCTTCTGGGGCCTTAGCTTCCCAGAAGGGGAAAAATCCTAAAGAAAGGATTTTTATGAAAAGATGTCAGTGACACTGGGATTCTATTCTTTTCCTTTCCCCTGTCTCTACGACCTTCGTGTCTAGGACTGGTGCGTGGGGGTTTTAGATTCTTCTGGAAATTATTTTCTTGCATAGGGGTTACAATAATTTTTGCTTTCACTTTAGTTTTTTCTTCATCTATCCAGACATAAATCTTTTGAGCCTCCTTTAATTAATCATCTAACGATCTGTTATGCCAATCCTCAGTTTTTTTCTAATACCTGGCCAAGCATTACTGACAAAATTAATCCTTAACAGATCTTTTCCCACATCAGTTTCAGGGTCTATGCTGAAATATTGTTTTATATTTCTCCGAAGTCTGTCTAACCATTCAGTTGGAGTTTCTTCTTTCCCCTGCTGTCCCTCGAAAGCCTTTTTAGCATTTTGCCCCCAGGGTGCCGCTTCTTTTATTCCCTCGATTATCAAATTACGATAATCATTCATGCATTTCCTCCCCTCTTCATCATTTTGACCCCAATTAGGAGGTGCTATTGGCATTTTCTGGTCTTCTGGGGGGAGCTGCTGGTTTTCTCTTTCCTAAATTTTTATTCCAGCAGCCCTGATCAATTGCCTCTCTTCCCGAGAAGAAACTATCTTCGTTATAGGTTGCATCTCTTCCCAAGTATAAATGTTCGGACCGAAGAATTGGTCTAATCGCTCAGCTGTGCTTATGAGATCTTCCAAATTTCCTCTTATTTCTGTCTTAAAATTTCTGACTTCAGAAGAAGTCAAAGGGGGGTTTACAAACCCCGTTCCACCCCCTCCCATTGGAATCTCTCTTAGTGGAAATAAACCAATCTCTTCATCCCACTCTTTTTGTTCTTTATCTTCTATAACCTTTCTCCTGTGTTTTGAGGAAAAATCAGAGGAGTGCTGTCTTTTAACTGAGTTCCTTGTGTTTCAAGAAGGGGCATCTTCTTCAGGAAGAAAGTTTTCTTGAACAGTGAGAGCTGTCGTTACCAAAGGAACGAGACCCAGGGCAGGGGTGGATGGAAGTGTCGGAGGAAGGGGCGTGAGTGGAGGGATTCATGTCAAGGCTTGGTCCTCCAAAGGCAGGGCGTAGTCTGCTGCTGGAACCACCAAAGGAGGGGGGTCTTCTGGTGGAAACCAAACTGGAGCGTAAACAGCCTGCACATGGCTCATGGCTGTTTTGCAGAGAAAAGAAGAAACTTCACAACTTTATAAAAGTTGTAAAGCTCGGTATGTTTTATTACGGCGCCTGACACATGCGGAGAAAATTCTCTTCAAAAGGCATGCGTACTTTTGAGGATTTCAGGTCTCTTTTTATCTCTCTTTTTAAATACATATGCATACAGTTTCACAATAGGTTCATACATATTCATTCTGCGTGACATGTATCGCTAGTTTTTCTTTATCAAAAGAATTCTTAGGTCGGGGGAAGATCGACTTTGTAGTCATTTCTGTTTTTTTTTTTCTGTCTCTTCACTGTCTCTGCTTTGCAGTTTTTCTTTTCAGCTTTGGCTTCACAGACTTTTCACTTCTCTTAGACACTTCGCCTAATTCAAAATGGATTTTTACTTTGTCTCATGGTGGCTGGGCCATCAGCTCCTGGTGCAGACACAGCAGGTGGGGCAGCCTCGGCAGTGGCGGCGGCGGCGCCCAGCACAGTTGGCACGGGCAGAGCAGCTGGGGATGGGGCAGTGGGGATAACCACGGGAAAAGCGGTCAGGGATGGGATGGCCAGGACCTATGCAACCCCTGGCATGGCCAGCAGAGCGGCGGCAGGCCAGGAGACCTGGACGGGGCAGACAAATTCACCAGCAGGGCTGGGCAGGGACCAGCAGGGCATCCGAGAGCGGTGAGACCAGACCTGGGATGGGGACCGAGACTGGTGGGGCAACTGCAAACGGCGGGGGAGGGAGCGGGAACAGAGGACGCAATATTTGCAAACGATCCCAATCTTTTTCTTTCTTTTTTTCCTCTTGTTCCCAGCCCTTTTCTTTCCCATTTTTCTTTTCCTGCTTTGTCCTCGGGACTTTCTGATATTTTAAAGATTTTTATTCTCCTTAAATTTCCCGTCCAGCATACAGCATATTCTCTTTCTTCTGGATTGAATGGTTCTTTTGAATGCCCTTCGCCCCCACAGTAAAAACAGATATTTCTGGAATGCTCCTGAGATTTGGTTTGCATTGGGGTTCTATTCTTTTCCTTCCCCTTTTTCTACGACCTTCATATCTAGGAGTAGTACCTGGGGTTTTTTGATTTCTCTGGAAATTGTTTTCTCGCATGGTATCTGCCATAATTTTTGCTTTCACTTTAGCCTTTTCTTCATCTTTCCAGACATAAACTTTCTGAGCCTCCTTAATTAATCATCTAATGATTTATTATGGCAATCCTCATTTTTTTTTCTAATATTTCCTAATACCTGGCCAAGCATTACTGACAAAATTAATCCTTAACAGATCTTTTCCCACATCAGTTTCAGGGTCTATGCTGAAATATTGTTTTATATTTCTCCGAAGTCTGTCTAACCATTCAGTTGGAGTTTCTTCTTTCCCCTGCTGTCCCTTGAAAGCCTTTTTAGCATTTTGCCCTCAAGTTGCTGCCTTTTTTATTCCCTTGATTATTAAATTACGATATTCATTCATGCATTTCCTCCCCTCCTTTTTATTTTGACCCCACTCAAGAGGTGCTGTTGGCATTTTGGCTTCTCCCTGGAGGGCCCTGCGGGTTTTCTTTTTCCCAAACTTTTATTCTGGCTTCTCTGATTAATTGCCTGTGAAAAATGCCAATCACTTGTTTTTAGAATTTTAAAAGTTTATTAGTAATAAAAGGGTTATAAAAATAGTAATACAATTAGAGTAATAATAATTTGGACAATTTGAATTAAGACAATATGAGACAACAAATACAAAGAGTTACGGACATCCGGGTACCTTTTCCTGGGCAGCACGAGCCTGAAAAAGGACGCCTGTTAACAAAGGATTAACCCTTAAAAACAATAGCCTGTTGCATATTCATACACTTCATACATGATGCATAAATTCCATTCAAATACAGGATTCAGTCTGGTCATCGTCAACTTCTTCCTCCGAATCCTAACAGCGCCTTTGAGGTGGGAAGAAGTTCGTTTCTTCTGATAAGTGGGTAATAAATTCTTTTTCTCTGAAAGATTTAGGTGTCCTGCGGCTGCTATCTCGCTGCGAGTCCTTTCTTTAAAAAAAGTATCCTATATAGCATCATTTCTATTTTAACATTTTTTTTATAACCTAAAACTATATTTAACACACTACTTAAGACAAATAATACAGCATTACTTTCTAACACAACACATATAATATTCATTTTAATAGTTGCGAAAAGCCAGTCATAAAATACATGCATTTTTCACATTGCCCTTCTTCTTTAGAAAAAATTTTTTTCATTATAGACTGCATTTCTTCCCAAGTATGAATGTTCAGCTGTGCCTATGGGATCTTCCAAAATCCTTTTGATTTCCTTTTTAAAATTTCTGACCTTAGAAGAAGTCAAAGGAGCATTTATAAACCTCGTTCCACCCCTGTCTGATTTTCGGCTGTTTGGATGGCTTGGAAAGGCCCGGGGTGACTTTGAGGCAGCCCGCGCTTCAAAGGACAAGAAGAGGCTTCAAATCTTTTTTCGGTCTCAGTGTTTATTAATTGCTTATTTAAAAGATTTTCTCTCGGCCTGACAGAGGTCTGCTCAGCAGTCAGCCATGAGCACACTCTCTGCCCTCTGGGGCGGTCACTTATCTTTATACTCAAAGTTACGTATACAATATTTATCATTTTTCTCTAATACTTTTTACTCTTATTAACTAGTGCACTTTTAGTAATGACTAATCTCAAAGTGCCACCATCACTACAGAAGATGGAGGAGAAGAAGAAGAAGAAGGAGGACAGGACACACTTCAATTCTTCTATCTTACTTCTCTAAACCTCTCTGTACAGAAATCTTAAACTCTGTGTTTCACTCTCTAATTAACTTATCTCTTCACTATTCACTCTGGTGAAATTTTCTTATCTTCATATAAGTGTCGTCTCTTGTGTAGGATCAAAGTCTAGCCACCAGACACTTCTGGCAACATTTTAGGACTCTCGAGCCCCCCAAGGGTGGTCTCGGTGACTCGGCACCTCAGTCCTGAGGTGCTGAGATCCCACACACCCCCTCCCATTGGAACTTCTCTTAGTGGAAATAAACCAATCCCTTCATCTAACTCTTTTTCTTTTTTATCTTCTATAGCCTTTTTACCATGTTTTGAGAAAGAACCTGGAGAGATCTGTCTTTTAACTGAGCTCCTAGTGTTTCGATAAGGTACTTCCTCTAGAAAGAGAGAGTTTCCCTGAACAGCTGGAGCTGTGGTTACCAAGGGAACGTAATTCAGGGCAGGAAGGGGGGTGAGGGGAGGTCATCGCATTGGAGGCTTGGTCCTCCAAGGGCGGGATGTAGGCGTGTTCTGCTGGCGGAACCGACAGAGGAGGGGGTACTTCCGGTAGATACCAGACCAGAGCGTGAATAGCCCGCACATGGCTAAAGGCGGCTGAGTTGGCAGCTCCCAGCAGAGGCAAAGCAGCAGCGGTGGTGCCCAGTTCAGCCGGCAAGGGCAGGGCAGCTGGAGATTGGGCAGTGGGAGAAGCGGTCGGGAATGGGACGGCTGGGACCGATGGGACCCCCAGTGCGTTGGGGGCAGTGGTCATAGACCACGTTGCCAGAGGGGTCCCCGGCACAGCCATCAGGGCAGACGCAGGCCAAGCGGCTGGGGCTGGGGCAGACAAATTCACTGGCGGGGCCTCAGCTGGGGTGTGGGCGGGGACCGGTGATCCTGGACCTGGGACGGGGACCAGGACCGGTGGGGCTGCTGCGGGCAGCGAGGATGGGTGCAGGAACGGAGGGGGCAAAACCTGCAAAGGATCCCACTCTTTTTCCTTTTTTCCCTCTTGTTCCCCGCCCATTTATTTCCCCTTTTTCTTTACTTCTTTTGTCTCAGGGATTTCTGATACTTTAAAGATTTTTATTCTCCTAAAATCTCCCATCCAGCATGTGGCATATTCTCTTTCTTCTGGATTAAACAGTTCTTTTGCATTTACAAATAAATTCAGAGCCTGACAAATCCAATTTTCAAAAGAGCCATATCTATGCCAATAAATGTTGTCAGATCTTATTTCCTTTGTTGTCCATTCTAGCATATAGTATTGTATCATCTTTACCTTGTCCTTTTTTCTTGTACAAGGGTTTTTATCCCAGTTAGCTAACATAACTCCCAGAGGGCTATCTTGGGGTATTTGTGTTTGTAATTTTTTACTCCCTTTTTTCTTTTCTGTATGCAACTTACTGGATTTCTGTTCTTTTTTCCTTTTTTTCCCCCCAAGTTCTTATCTTATTCCTGCCTCTGTTTTTCACTTTCTCTAGCAATCTAAATACCACCTTCTTCTGACTACATGCAAAAAATAAAACCTTTTTCTTGTAATAAGTAACAATACGTTTGTTCATTAATAGCTAGATAATTTAAATTATAAAACAATAGCTAAATTGCTCTTGTTTAGCAAGATATAATGTGTACCTATGTGCAGTCACATATGGTAAAACCTTTAACTTCGTAGGAATTGCTTTGTTTACACCCCCCCCCCCCCCTTGTAACTAGGTACAGCTACATTTGGTAACAATTACTAACTTCGCTAAAATTGCTTGGTTTGCAAATTCCACCCCATAGATATAGGAGACCCTCTGAAACGAGATAGTGCCACATCTGGTAACAATTATTAACCTTGCAAGAATTGCTTAGCTTGTAGAATTTAGACTTATAGATATGCCTTATAAGGAAAGCGGCCAAAGAGGAAGACTTGGGGCCTTCATCCCACGACCACCAGAAGGCAGAAAAAGACCCCCTAGCAACCGGAGGAGCAAGCGCAGAAGACAGACCGCGTCATCCAGGAATCCGGAAGAAAGGGACAATAAAAAGCGAACTTTAAAGGGGGAAAGGTGTGCGCCTAAGAGGAGCGGGGACTCCTGGCCGCCCAGCGCTGAACCTTGCTTATTCTTGCTTGCATAATAATAAAGATAATTGTACGGTTCTTAAATTTGGTCAATTCGTTTATCACAATTTGGTGCCGTGACTCGGATCTAAAGACAGGGTTGGTTTGAGAATTCGGGGGGGGCGCCCCCACCCCTTTGGTGGCCCTGGTCTTCTCAATCAGCCCCCCCCTCTGGACCGACGAACCTAAATTCGAGAATAAGCAAGGAAACACCGGTAACCCTGTAAACTTTGTGCACGAAGATCCGAGCGAAGACGCAGGATGCATGAGTATACGGGTGAACCGCTCGGTTGGGGTTGGAATCCTAGGGCACAGTGAATGAGACGTCCAATTGCGGACGATGTGAGAGGGACCCTCTAGTAGTGCGTTTCTCGTAGCCCGCGAGGGAGCGAGCCACGACCGAGGGGGTAGGTGTGTGTGTGTGTGCGTGGAGGTGCCTTGGAAGATGGGGCAGAAAGAAAGCAAGACTGACCCAATAGGGAAGGGCCCCCGGTTACCCCCAATACCTAAGGATAGTCCGTTAGGATTAATGATTAAGTAGTGGGATGATTTTCCCTCCAGAAAAGGGAAGGATAAAGCAAAAATGATAAATTATTGCATGGTAGTATGGGGGGGTAAGAAACTGGATTCAGGAAATATATACTGGCCCGTTTTCGGATCCTCCGAGGACTGGGTCTGTCAAGCCCTGAACATCTATGTGAATTCCAAAGACCCAGAAAACCTGGAAGAGAGTGCTTATGCTAAATTGTGGTTGGTAGGAAGTAATGAGCAAATAACTAGATTGCTCCCCCTTAAGGGAAGCCAAGGGGAGGAAGACAGAAAGAAAAAAGTCCCGAGTGGAGGAAGAGATTTCTATTTATCCTCCCCCATATATACCACCACCAGCCCCCCCTGTATCGCTTCCAAACATTCCTCCGGCATCAGCTCCTGATAAACAGCAGGTCACGGACTCCCTGGATTACAGGAGGCGTACTCGGAGTCAGATGAGGACAGTAATTGAGGAAGGAGAGAACAGTGGGTTGTTCCCTCTTAGGGAGATAGCATTAGGAGGACCTCAAGCTGGGATGGGGTTTGTCACTGTCCCCTTAAACTCAGGAGATGTCCGTGAGTTTAAGAAAGAGATGGGAAAATTATTAGAAGACCCTGTGGGAGTAGCAGAAAGGGTGAATCAGTTCCTGGGACCAAATGTATATACTTGGGTAGAGATACAGTCCATTCTAGGCATACTATTTAAAACAGAGGAGAGAGGGATGATTAGAAGGGCAGGAATGAGGATTTGGGACGCCCAGCATGTTCAAGGTCCTGCGGCTGATGTCAAATGGCCCTTGCAAAATCCCAATTGCAATAATCAGGACCCCAACCATCGTGGTCATATGCAGGACTTAAGAACTATTATAATCCAGGGCATACGAGAGGCTGTGCCCCGGGGACAAAATATATGCAAGGCATTCAGAGAGTGCCAAGGAAAGGATGAGACCCCCACTGAATGGTTGGAAAGATTAAGGAAGAGTTTTCAGTTATACTCAGGGGTGGATCCAGAGACGCCTATGGGGCAAGCACTCCTGAAAACACAGTTTGTAGCTAAATCGTGGGAGGATGTTCGAAAGAAATTAGAAAAGTTAGAGGATTGGCAGGACAGAGGACTTGATGAATTGCTTAGGGAGGCTCAGAAAGTATATGTTAGACGCGAGGAAGAGGCACATAAAAGGCAAGTTCGGATGATGGTGGCAGCAGTCAGGGAGGGACAGCGAAACAACCCTCCGCCACGGGAAAGAAATGACATGAGGAGGGGTCCCCGGGATTTAGGAGGGCCCCCAGCTGGGGGGAGAGAAGAGACGGTGTGCTACTACTGTGGTGGGAAAAGACACATGAAGAGGGAATGTCGAAAGAGGCTTAGGGATGAGAAAATGTTCAAAGAGGATTAGGGGGGTCAAGGGCTCTATTTATTGGGGACTCAAATGTCATCAGAGCCCTTGGTAAAACTTAAAGTGGGTCCCCAGCAAACCCCCATAACCTTCCTTGTAGATACAGGGGCCGTGAGATCAACAGTTCAGTCTTTGCCCCCGGGATGTAAGATTTCGCCTTCAAAAGTACAGGTTATTGGGGCAAAAGGGGAACCCTTCAAGGTTCCTGTAATTAAAGATGTCTTAATAGAATCAGAGAAAAAAAATAGGGGTAGGATCCCTGCTACTAGTTCCTGAAGCCGATTACAATTTATTACGTAGAGATTTAATGGTGGAATTAGGAATAAATATAAATATTGAAGAAAAACAGTTGAAAGTCAGACTGTGCCCCCTACGGGCCACTGACGAGGAGAAGATAAACCCAGAGGTTTGGTATACCCCTGACACAGCAGGAAGACTGAATATAGAGCCTTTCACAGTTATCATCCAAAACCCAGAAATCCCAGTGAGGATGAAACAATATCCCATGTCAGACGATGGGCGAAGGGGGCTAAAACCAGAGATAGAATGGTTAATACAACAAGGGCTCCTGGAACGTTGTATGTCTCCCTTCAACACCCCCATCTTACCTGTAAAAAAAACAGATGGAAAATACCGACTAGTATATGATTTAAGGGAAATAAATAAAAGAACTATTGCCTGGTTCCCTGTAGTAGCTAATCCCCATACATTGCTCAGTCAATTGAAACCTGATGACCAATGGTATAGTGTTATAGATTTGAAAGACGCCTTTTGGGCATGCCCCTTGAAGGAAGAATGTAGAGACTATTTTGCATTTGAATGGGAAGATCCCGATACTCGAAAGAAACAACTAAGGTGGACCGTGCTCCCACAGGGATACACTGAGTCCCCTAATTTTTTTGGGCATGCATTAGAACAGATAATGAAAACCTATACCCCAAATCCAGGAATAAGCCTTGTTCAATATGTAGATGATCTGTTAATAGCTGGAAGGAGTGAGGAATCAGTTAGGGAAGAAAGTATTAAGCTTTTAAACTTTTTGAGCGTTCAGGGGCTGAAGGTGTCCAAAAATAAATTGCAATTCGTAGAAGAAGAAGTGAAGTACCTGGGACACCAACTCAGTAAAGGAACTGAAGTGTCCTCTTATTTGGCACACATGGGATGATCTGATATCAGTGGCTGAGGTCCTCGCTGAGAAAAGGCGGCCACTGTCTAACAGATCTGGGTGCATTAAATGTGGTGATCCCAACTGTAGGGCATGGATAAAAATATTTTGCAGGGGATGTAGGCTCAAATGGTGGGTTTTCCAATCACAATTAGGTGGGGGTATCTGTTGCGGTGTGTTGCAATGTCCTGTTTTACCTTCTCCCTTCCCCCTCGTCCCTCGCTGGGTGTGCCCTGTCAATCAGGCTAACATACCAGCAAGGCGTCGTGTGATAGGTGTCCCTAGTCCCTTGAGACCCTGCCCCTTCACCTGGTTGGTGGCTCACCTGTCCCCTCCCCTTCCCCTGCCCTGAGCTTAAAAGGTTAATGAGACCATGCGGCCTCCATTCTGTTGGAGGAATTGCCCCGGTGCAGACCTCTGCACCCATGGAATAAACATCTGGATATGACCCTCCAGCAGAATCCACTCCTTCCTTCTCTTCACCATCGCCAGAAACTCTCTCCTGAGGTAAACGGAGTCCTGACAAGCCTGGACTTGCGCCTGTGCCCCGCTGCACTCTCAGCCAAGGTATCTCTGGGGTAAAACACCACAGTGCTGCCTTTGGCCCAGCACCGAGGGTCAGAACTGGCCCAGGCACCATCTAACTGGTTATATTGGGATTCATATTCCAATAGGTATCTGGTGTCATACTTTGATTGGGGTTGGAGGAGGGAAAAGCCTCACACGGCCCTAAGCAAATTTGCAACAGCCCCAGGACAAAGAGAAATCCCTTATAGGGAAGCAATAGCATTAATTGAAAATATAGGGCAGAGGAGACATTTGGCTCTGGCCTGGGCAATACATCACCAATCATATAGAATCATCTGCCAAAATCAGAGTGTGATATTAGACCAGGTGTGTGAAGGGAAGAAGATTCATGTCCCCATAGAGTGGCAAGTTGAGCCCCGAAATTGGGATAGTACTGTACGTCGCTACTTCCGAATATATAAGAAACGAGCCCGTAAGGCTTGGAGGAAAAACCAGACAGTGGGACTCAGGCCCTGTAAAGCTCGCTAGGAACGGCAGAGAGTCTGCCATAAAATAAGAGAGATCCTTTGCCTGGAGGCCTGGCAGCCTGCCCTTAGGAGTGGGGGCAGGAGTCAAAGGGATAGCCCAAATAATGCACCCCCTGAAGACTACCCCTGCTGCCGAGAAGATAATGATCCCTGCAGACCGATGCACCCGGGCTGGCAGGCGAGGCAGAGAGGTAAGGAGTAGTGGGGGAGAGCAACGGGCCACAGGAATAGGAACGGAGCACAGGAATGCTCCAGGTAAAAGAGATAGAGTTATAAAAGGTGGACAAAATTTGTTGCTAGGACCCTGCCCTGCTTGGCGAGCTATTTTTATCATTATAATCCTGAGCTTCCCGACTGCCTGGGGAAACCCTCATCAGCCTTACAAAGGGAACAAGATCCTAGTCAAACGGACCCTGATCACTGACTGGTCTCAGGCCTTTTTGCAGTCTACCGGATCTATGGGAAATACCACAGGTTTAAGTTTACTAACATTAGTTCTGCATGACGGTCTGCCGTACGCCAAACACGAATGGAAGAGGCAGAAAAACTTGGCAGCTTCAAGGAGTAGTGGGAGAACAAATTAATATTGGATGTCGAATGGTTAATGGATCAGACTATACTAACACAATCTCAATCAGTGTTTCCATGGGTCAGGAGGATAAACAAATAAATTGTGAATACTCAGCATGAGACTGCTGGCAAAACCTCACATTAACTCACACGGCAGAGGTAGTCTGCCTCTGGGAAAAAGATACACAGAGCCTTTCTTTTAAATTCATAATAGATACTAAAACACAATCTACCACTACTAAACCTCACATTATCACCGTTTCACCTACACCACCGGTCACACTTACACCAAAAATTTTCAAAATAGGACCTTATATAATCAGAAAAACTGGTCAACAACAAATATTATTCAATCCAGCATGGTCTCTCAAACAGGTCGAACTGCTGATGCAGACCAATGTTTCAGAAATCCAGCCAGCTTGTTCTCCGTTTTTGCAAACATCCTTTGAAGGCTGGACTACTTGGCTCAGGAAATGCAGCTCTTTTAAAACAAGGAAACTTAGAGATGTGACTGGTGTTCTAGGTACAGGACTGGGAATTCTGAATAGCATAGATTCGGAGGTACTAATGAACAAACTGGCTGCTACAGCCAGAGATCTGTCCAAATTACAGCAACCACTGAGGTCATCTCTTTTGGCTTTGGGGACACACCAGTGGATGTTGTCAAACATTTTGCCAAATTGGGAAACAGTAAATGTGAACGATCACAAATTGGTGATTGATGCACTTGGTGCCACACAAAATAATGTCTCCTTAGCCCTCAGCTGTATCCAGGCACAATTATGGATGCAGTCAGTCTTTGCTGCAATTATAAGAGAGGGTGAGGAAGGCAATTTCCCCACAGAAATTCGGAAAATAATCTGGGACAACGCCACTGAATTTGAAAGGGAATTCCAATCCTGGTGGAAACTGGTGAATTTTACCTACAACCCTATTTCTAATACAGTCACTGCCTTTGTCTTGACCATACAAAATGCCTCTGTACATCTAGTTTTTCCTGTCATTGCATTAGGAATAAACCACAACGGAGCTGTCCTCTATCCTACAGAACATAGAGGATGGGCCCGTCAGTTTGATGACAAATGGCAAACTGTTGACTTGGAATCTTGTATTTACGAGAACAATTGAGGTTCATCTGTGAGGGTAATGTAATTATAGCTCAAGATATCGGTTTGGACACAGAGCAAAACATTTGCCATTTTGAGATTCGCCCTAACGAGGCTTCTAAAACAGTTCTTATATACATAGGCAATGGGTGCACATGTTTTAGAACTCTCTGTGATTTTGTGCTAGTAGATAATATTATGGTGGATACAAAGAATCACTCAAACTTCTGTGCTTGTAACTTCACCAAGATTACCAGGTGTGACACCACTTACAAAGCTACAGTTACCTCTCACCACCTATTACAATCCAACTACACACTGATTCACAAGCTAATGCCCACCCCGATTGGGATGGACTTCACCCTAGTGAGACAACTGTTGTTCCACCAGGACCTGATCAAAATTCTTGAGAAAATCAGGAAAAGCGGACACAAGACCCTAGTAACTGTTCAACGTGATGTAGAGAAAATACACCAGGTAGTAGAAAGGGTGAAGCAAGATAGCAATCATAGGTGGTGGGATACGCTGTTCGGATGGTCACCTACTGCCACAGGTGTCCTAAACAGTATGTGCCATCCCATTGTCGTTCTTTAAATTCTGATTGTACTAGGATTTATTTTGTCAGCAGTTCAATTTGTTATGAATTGGAATATGATGGAAAGGCTAAAGAAATTAGCATGTATAATTAATGCACAGAGCTTAACTGATGAAATAGACCATTTAGCACTTTCTAGGAGGGAGCTAAAAAGATTTAATGAACAAAATTGGTAAAAAGAGAAATGGGGGATTGTAATAAGTAACAATACGTTTGTTCATTAATAGCTAGATAATTTAAATTATAAAACAATAGCTAAATAGCTCTTGTTTTGCAGGATATAATGTGTACCTATGTGCAGTCACATATGGTAAAACCTTTAACTTCGTAGGAATTGCTTTGTTTACAACCCCTCCCCCCTTGTAACTAGGTACAGCTACATCTGGTAACAATTACTAATTTCGCTAAAATTGCTTGGTTTGCAAATTCCACCCCATAGATATAGGAGAACCTCTGTAACTAGATACCGTCACATCTGGTAATAATTATTAACCTTGCAAGAATTGCTTTGCTTGTAGAATTTAGACTTACAGATATGCCTTATAAGGAAAGCGGCCAAAGAGGAAGACTTGGGGCCTTCATCCCACGACCACCAGAAGGCAGAAAAAGACCCCCTAGCAACCGGAGGAGCAAGCGCAGAAGACAGACCACGTCATCCAGGAATCCGGAAGAAAGGGACAATAAAAAGCGAACTTTAAAGGGGGAAAGGCGCACGCCTAAGAGGAGCGGGGACTCCTGGCCGCCCAGCGCTGAACCTTGCTTATTCTTGCTTGCATAATAATAAAGATAATTATACGGTTCTTAAACTTGGTCAATTCGTTTATCACATTTCTCACACTAGCATTCAATACAATACACCTCCCTCCAAGGAGATATAGTAAAGCTTAAAATAAACAATCTACATTACGTACACTTTCATTCATCTACACTCACTCACTTTTATTTCTCATTCACTTCCACACATTCTTTCACACCCTCGGGACACGAAGTGAATTCCTTATCACCAGAGAATCACTAGTCCGCTAGTTCATGCTCCCCTCTGTTGCGTTCTGATACAAGGCTGGCGACCTGGTTTCAAGAGACAGCACGGCGGCCCATTCTCCAGGGCCGCTTGGGCCTAAGAAACACGCTAACACCAACTTGGTGGACGGTCAAAGGCCTTTATTATCTCTTCTCGTGTGGTTTTATAGTCTAAGGGGCTTCTACGTCAGGCGAGGGTCTGTCTTTACCATCTATGGTTAGTAGGGAATGGAAGCTTACAGGGAAAGTGGAAAACTACTGGCATGTGGTTTAGGGGGCTGCATTCCTATGTTAATTTTCTTATCTAAGGGAACAGGGGCCCTGTCTTCCCATAACATCACGAGATCTTCCGAACGCCAGGCCCTATCTGCTACATCCCCCCCCCCCCCCTTTTTCACAAATGAATGAGGTAGTCATATACTGAGGTATAAGGTTGTAGTTCGATAAGGAAAAGGGGGTTTGGTAAATCTGAGTAAGTTTTCGCCAGTCAAGTTTAGGACTTGTGGCTGGCAGTGTTCCCTGGTTGGATTCACTGGCCGATGAACAGGATGTTGGCCTGTTCCAGGCGGGCCTGAGTGAATGAGACCAGCTTGTTCAGCAGGCAAGGTCCAAAGGTAACTGCTAGAAGCAGCAATGCCAATGGACCTATTAGGGTAGAAATCAGAGTGGTTAGCCATGGGGATTGATTGAACCAGGACTCGAACCAGCCCTGTTGGGCTTCCCTGTCTTTCTGCCTCTGAGCCAGTCTGTTTCGGAGTTCTGCCATGGAGTCTCTTACGACTCCTGTGTGGTCTGCATAGAAGCAGCACTCCTCTCTCAAGGCGGCACACAGGCCTCCTTGCTGCATGAACAGGAGGTCCAGACCTCGCCTGTTCTGCAAGACCACTTCTGAGAGAGAGGAGACTGACTTCTCCAGGAAGGAGATGGATTTCTCGATCCTTTGCAGGTCCTCATCGATGGTCATTTGCAGCTGGGACAGTCCCTGGTGCTGTGTCGCTAGGGCTGAGACACCCGTTGCCGTTCCTGCTGCTCCTAGGCCAAGCAGCATTGCGATAGTTACACCTGTTATTATTTCTCTTTTGTGGAGCCGGCTGGGTTCCTCAAAAAGGTGGTACACTTCTTCGTCTGAGTGGTACAGGACCCTAGGAACAATCAGGACTTGGACACAAAAGTCGTTAGAGTCATCAAATTTGGCAAGGGACACACAGGGGCTCACTCTAGATTGCTGGCAAACCCACATCCCAGGTGCGGATGGGACTACCCACTTATTGTTTTTCCTGTTGGGCTTGACAACTTTGGTGCAAACGTTGCCTCTCTGCCTAGCTAGGGTTGCATTGCCAAAGCATCTGCCCCGGCCTGTGACTTGACTCAGGGTGATTCCTTTGCGAGGGTTATTCCATCTGCACTGGTGAGGGGCATCGGCTGTGGAGTAACTGAAGGGAGTGTTTAAGGCGACTCCTTCATAAAAGGGGGGTTTGACATTGTAGCAAAGCCAGCAGGATTCGGTTAGGTTAGGGTTGGATTCATTCAGGGATATAAAGGTAGCTTCTAACATACGAAGGATTGGTTCTGAGTCCGACCTGGCCGCGCGGTCTGTCTGAAAGACTTCTGCATGGCCGGTTGGGACTTTGCTGACTCTACTGGGTAGGGTTTTAGGGTAGGTTGCGTTTTTCCCTTTCGGCACGCTTTTAATCACTTTGTTTGGTCCCACCGCTCGGGGCGCCAACGGTTGGAGCCTGATAATTCACACATTTACTCTTTCTTTTGACCCTTGAAGGACTACTGTCCACGTTCGGCCTATGGCCCAACTGGGGTGATGTGGCTGCAAGACTGTCATGTTATAGCTAGTGCATTTCCGAATTTTTGGGATTTTATGGTGATTGCGATAAAAGCTTCCCTGGAGGAAGACGGGTGTTTTGCAGCCGCTGGGTGCCCAGGCGAACTGCAAGAATTTGTTGGGCTCTTGTGGATCCCACCCAGGCCCCGACGGTCTGGCATCTGTAACTATGGTTTTGCAGCCCCAGTGCCCACAATATCCCCACCCTGGGTGATTGCAGTAGCTTTTTCCTGGGTTTGAAGCTGGGCACCAGTAGGATGGGTACATGTGTGTGGCGTGTGGGGAATAGGGGTCTACCTTTGGTTGTTCTGGAAACAGGTCGGTAACTCGGAGCACGAAGGATGGGGCGTTCGGTGTGGTGATTTCTTTGAGCACCTTGTCGCTAAGGTGTCCCATGACTCACCTGAATGGCTGATGGGGGTAGTGGTCTGGGCTGGCTTGCCTTCTGGCAACAAGCCCCAACAGCAAAATCACACGGAAACACCGTTGATGCTTGGGTCTCACCCATGCAGGTCTCTCGGGCACTGCCTGGCGGCTTGGTGGTCTGTCACTTTCCTCTGGGATGGGCATGTATGCGTCACGAGGATGTCCTATGAGCATGTCCTGTAAACAGAAACTCACAATTCTCGTCAGTCTAAGTGGACACCACCTGACTTTGCCGTCCTTTTTGACAGCTGCATACCCTCTCCCTGTGAGCATCAGCTTCCAGCCCCGTTCCCATTCACCCACCTCATTTCTAACTACCACCTGTGGGCCCTCCTCTAGCGTTCGGTTGGCCCAGTGTTTTTGGACAGGACTGTTTGTTTCGTCTCCCCTAGGGAACTGATTCAGTGCTAGCAAAGCGGTTGCCAGCACACACGCTTGATCTCCTGAGGGAATGGCATTGGCAAAGCCCTCTGCCTTTGCCAATACTTCTAACTTGGTTTTCAGGGTCTGATTTCCCCTCTCTACTATGGCCTGCCCGGTACTGTTATGCGAGATACCTTGCACTAATGTGATGCCCCATTTTGAGGCGAATTCCTGTACTGGTTTGGAGGTGAAATTGGACCCGTTGTCTCTTTTGATCTGCTTGGGGATACCAAGCCAAGCCATGGCTGTCAGCCAGTGCTGAATTGTGGCCTTGGAGTTTGTTTTGGGGTGCTGTGTGGCTATGATCGTTCCGCTATAAGTGTCCACTGTCACTGCAAGCCATGCTCGGGGCTTCAGCAGTTCACACCAGGTGAAGTCCGATTGCCAGATCTCTGAAGGCTTGAGACCTCTCGGGTTGACCCCACAGGTCCATAGGGGTGACTTCTGGCAATGAGGACAAGTGGCTACCACGTGTTTTGCGTCTGCGGTCCGGATCCCGCATCTCTTTGCCAGTGCTTTGGCTCCGATGTGGAGCGACTCGTGCAGCTGACGAGCTTCCTGTAACATCCATACGCCTTTTGCTGCGGCGTCCGCTTTGTCGTTGCCGATCTGGAAGTAACCTTTGACTGGGTGGTGGCTGTTAACGTGAATGACTGATACAGTGCCCTGTCGTGAGGAGAGTGCTTCTTCCAGCATTAGGGCTGCTGCTGATGTCGACACTCCTGGTCCTGCCATGGCTAGGCAGAGCCTTGCCACGAATATAAAGTCCGTTACTATGTTAAGGTGTTCCTCTTGAAAGAGTCCACACGCCAAGATGACTGCTGTCGCCTCCAGCTGTTGCACTGACAGTGTGGGGTCACACGCTTTGATGCAATGCCATTGTTCTCCTGACTGCCACACTGCTGCCGCGGTTGAAGTCATGGAGGAAGCGTCTGTGAAGACCGTTGGTCCTGGCTGCGGTCGGTCCGTGACCTTCGGCGGTATGTCCATGTCGACTACGGTCAGCAGCTGAGTCCAGTGTGGTTTGGAGGAATAGGAGATTTCTCCTCCGAAGCTGGTGAGAGCAAGGGCCAGGTACTCTGATATTGTGGCTGACTCCGTAGTCGGTTGCTTGCGAAACAGAAGGTGGATGCTTGTCGGCTCAGTCCCTAGGTGTTTCAAAGCGAGTTTCCTGCCTTTCATGATGAGGTTAGAGATGCATTCGATTCCCGGGGAGAAAGCACGAGCAGGTCTTCTGAGAACCACCCATTGAATCGGTCGGGCCTTTTCAGAAGGTCCTTGAGCCAGTGCTCCCACCCCCCCCCTCGGTGTAAAGTGAACATATAAGTCCAGTGGCATGGCTGGGTTCCACCTGGCGAGTGTGTCCATGGACATCTGGCTTTCGATGAAGTCGAGGGAGCTCGTTGCTTGCGGTGTGAGCTCCTTGGGTTCCCAGGGGTGCTTTCCTTTCAGGAGGTCATATAAAGGGTCTGTGACCTCGGGAGGAATCAGGACGATGTTGCGAAGCCACTGCAGTGATCCCACCAGGCACTGTACGTCGTGTAGTGTTTTGACGTCTCGACTGACCTTCGCCTCGGGGGGTGTCACGTAGGAGCTTGTGATCCCCACTCCCAGGAAGGTCACACGGGGTCCTCTCTTGATCTTTGTGCTCGCGATCTTGAAACCGTTGGCCTGAAGGGTTTCCGTGATTGTGGACACCAAGTGATCTACTTGGCTTGCCGATGGTGCTGCGACCAGGGTGCGGGGAAAAATCCTGCAGTCTGGTCCTGTGTCCGCCCAGAACTGAAACCTCATGGTGCGCGGATCCCGACTGCCGTAAAGGCGGCATGTCCCCCACACCTTTAGGGGTTCCTTCCCTATTCTCATGGCCAAGGCTACCCAGCGGTCCCGCTCTGGGGCGTCTCCCGCTGGTCCTGTGGCAACAGCGCGGCCTGTGGCGGTGGGGGGTGCGAGGGTGTTACCAGCGGTGCTGCCCCACTCTGCCACCGCACCGTAGGCAGGGATGCAAAATTGACTGCTCCCTGTGAGGGCACAGGGCACGAGGGTCTCCTGCCCCCCTGGGGGTTGCCGTGGCTGGGCCGCGGCATCGGGGCATCTTCCTGCAGCTCCTACAGATCCTTCTCGGGTGTGCTCGGAGCGAGGATGCCACCAGGGAAAGCTGTGCCGGCTGGGGACAGCTCGCTGAGTTGCTGCCCTTCCCCAGAAGCCTGGGCTGACGCGGTCGTCCCGCCACTGCTGTTTAAATAGAATCCGCCCCGCCCCATCAAAAAGCATGCGGTTTATTTGCGTAATAGCAAAAGTGAGCAGATCATTATTGCTAGAAAGGTCATCCACGAGAGTGGGTACTACGGCTGAATTGACCCCTTTTTCTGAAATCGCTTTGACTTCCCCTGGGTTAACTGGGGTATATGCCCTTTGTTGGTTTCCCTGCGCTCCGGCAACCCCCACTGGGAAAGCGTTCATGGAGGCTGCTGGTGTTTGGCCTCTACACGTTGCTTTTATTTTTCCCCAATCGGTGAGTTTATGTTGCAGTTGTTTCCCGATATTGTTTAAAGTTTAATTTGGTTTCGCTCGAAACCGTATTAATTCTGCTCTCTGAGTTTCCGAGTCCGAGCCAGGCTCGGTCAGCTCTCCCGAGCTGTCTGAGCAGCTGTTACTTGACTCTGAGGCGGAAGCTAAATGCCAGTGCATTTCCGGCGCTCCGTGCCATTTTGTGCAGCTCCGACCCCGCTCCTCCCTTCGGGGGTGGTGCCGTTCCCTCCCCCTGGGCTCCCCCCACCTCCTGCTGGGGGAGGTCCTTGCTCTATAAGGAGCAAATTTGAATAGAGCGCTTTGATTGGTCCCACGCTCCACCGTGGGGGTAGACCCTTATTCCCACTCGCCCGCGCATGCGATGTCAAGCAGGCTGATTGCATTTCCGCCCCCCGCCTCCTGCCTTCCGCCCTTGCCATGCGGTTGGGCGCCATTTTCAAACGCACACGGCGGGGTCAAGTTTTCACTGATCTTGGCGGGGTCCGACAGTCTGGCCGCGCTCCGTGCCCCCTCCGCTAGTCCCCGGCAGAAGAACTGCGTGCGCCGCTCTGCCTCCCGCCCTGGGCTGGTGACCGGCGGGGAAGGGACGCATAGAGAAACCGCGGATTTTTCGGAAGGTTCCGTGGAGGGGCTGGGACCCAGCGGGCTCCGCGAGAGGGTCAGGGGGTCCCCTGGGAGCTCCGGAGGGTCCCCTGGGGGCTCCGGGGGGTCTCCTGGGGGCTCCGGGGGGTCTGGGCTCGGGCTCGGGAAGGGGTGGAACGCGCCCAGCCCCGGCATATTCCCGCATTCAATCCGATCGCTCTCAAACACAGTGTGCATCGCGGCCCCCGCCCCCCGCTTTACTGCAACAAATAAACGTATATGCGCGGCTTTCCACGTCTCCTGTTCTTCTAATGCCTTGCGTAGGGCCTCTTCTCCTTTCCCCCACGCTTTGAGGCTTTTACCACTGCCTGAGGACTTAGTGTCCTCTGCTAAGGCGGCAGTGCGCTTCTCCCACACTTCCGAATATAATATATTTACCGGACGTTCGATCGTCCCCAGCTCTAGGAGCCTTGTGATAGCAAGATTAGAATTCCTGAGCTCACATTTAATTCCCCATTGCTCATGAGCCTGCCTTACGACCCTCGCTGTGGATCCCAAGGTCCATGCTGGTCCGGAGGTGACCTACCGCTGCACTAGGCCAGCTGTGCAGCCGCTGCCCTCTGTCCAGGCGAATTCCCGCTCCCCGGGCGCTTTCCCGGGTTTTGGCACCATAATGTTGCCTTCTGATACAAGGCTGGCTACCTGGTTTCAAGAGACAGCACGGCGGCCCATTCTCCAGGGCCGCTTGGGCCTAAGAAACACGCTAACACCAACTTGGTGGACGGTCAAAGGCCTTTATTATCTCTTCTCGTGGGGTTTTATAGTCTAAGGGGCTTCTACATCAGGCGAGGGTCTGTCTTTACCATCTATGGTTAGTAGGGAATGGAAGCTTACAGAGAAAGTGGAAAATTACTGGCATATGGTTTAGGGGGCTGCATTCCTATGTTAATTTTCTTATCTAAGGGAACAGGGGCCCTGTCTTCCCATAACATCACGAGATCTTCCGAACGCCAGGCCCTGTCTGCTACATCCCTCCTCGCCTTGGGGTTGGCCTCAGGGTTTCAGTATCTCTGGGCCTGTACGAAGGGCCCTGACTCTGGTCACCTGTGGTGCCAGTTCACCTGTGAGGCTGATTTGTGTGTTACTCACACTCTTTAGCCACAGCCCTTCCACCTGCTCTGGGGAACAATGGCTTGTTTGCGGGTCACATACACATTCTGCCACAGCCTCCACCTGCCTGGGGGAACAATGGCTGATTTTGTGTGTCACTCTCACGTAAAACAAGACAACAATAAGGTACCTTTTACTTTCAAATCACCTGTTACAATTTCAGGTGTTACTGGCCAGCCCTGGTACTATTGAATATCCCTCAATCCAGCTGTGTTGTCCAACTCCGGATCCTCTTGAGCATTCTCAGTCTGGCAGAATTTGCTCAACCCTGAGTGTTCTTTGGAATATCAATCCCTCAACCCAGCAGGTTTAATCCTGGATGCTCTCAACCCAGCAGAATTTTGAGGGGCCCCTTCTACACTTTTTGCTTTATTTTTTTCCGCTTTCCCAGTGGATTATGCCAGAAAAACCCTCGGCTCCCTCTCTCCAAGGGGTCCCACCCGTTCCCTGAGACAAAGTCCCAGTTTCCCTGGGGGGGATTCTCTAACTCTTGTTATTGTTTTGTCTCTTTACTGGCTGTTTTTCTCACGAAAAGGCAAAAACACAGCATGGGAGACTCCACACTCACTTGGCAGGTCTGGGATAAGCAGCCCACCTCCCAGCCAAATACACATTCATCCCCCTCCCCCCCCTTATCTACCCTGTCCAAAGAAGTACTTACCTATCCTTTGTCCTTGGGTCTTTGTCTTCATGTACAGTTTAGTCTTAGGGGCCAATTACCACGGATTTAGGAAATCTTTCCCCTTTTCTTTGTTTTATTGTCTCTATTTGTCCACTGGTTGCAATCTGCGTCTGCCTGGCTACCCAGAAGAAACAGACCAGGGCTGCCAAATGAGCAGGGTGCGCCTCCTCCACTCAGAATCCCTTGGGGGCCCGGCAGCGGCAGCGAGGTGTTAAATCCAAGTCACTCATGGCACCAAAATTGTGAAATACACCAATCACTTGTTTTAAAATTTTAAAAGTTGAGTAGTAATTAAATGGTTATAATATTAGAGTAATAAGAATTTGGACAATCAGAGTTAGGACAATAAAAACCAAAGAAATGCGGACGGTCCAGGTGCCTTTCCTAGGGCAATTAAGCCCCAAAAAGCACATCACTAACAAAGGATTGAGACAGATTGAAAATTTTACAGAGTAGAAATCCATTTTGATTTAGGTGAAATGTACATCTTTGAATTAAGTCTGTAGCTTGCAAACATAGCTGTTTAGTCTGACTGCCTGTTCTCACAAAAAGCCTATGCTCTAAGAAACTTCTTCAGCCAAAGGAGAGAGATAAGGGGGGGCAGACAGAGGCTGCTACGGAGAGCAGGGCAACCTGACCCAGGAATTGTTTCTGATAAAGAAAAATTAGCGGCAAATGTCACAGGAAGTCAGTGGAATGAATATGTATGAACCTATTTTGAAATTGCATGCACATGTATTTGAGAGGGGGATAAAAAAGGATCTGGAGGTTCCAGAGGTGCACATGTCTTTTAGGGAGAGGAATCTCCACATGCATCCAGTGCTGTAATAAAAATAGGAGCTTTACAACTTTCACAAAATTGTGGAGTTTTGTTCGCTTCCTCAAAATATCCTGGCGAGCCAGGCAGGAGACCGTCTCTGTCTTTGCAGGCGCAGAGGGATAGACGGACCTCCTGAGGCACGCCCTGGGATTTTCCCGGAGGAGCTCCGCTCATCTCAGCTTGCCTCCTGCAGAGACAGACAAGGACCTGCGGGTGTGTGGAGGATATGGTATGTATTTAGGGGCCCCCAGGGGGAAAAGAGAGATAGGATGGCTGAAAAAGTCATTCACAGATGTCTGAATGCTCAGTCTAGTTCCTGTGCCTGCAGGCAGACCGTTCGATAGAGCGAATGGGAGACGAGGGTTCACTGTTTGATAGAGCGGCTGCTAGCAACTCTGGGGGTGAGTTGAGTGAACTCGTGTGTGTGGTGTCCGGACAGTGTATCATTGTGTGGTTAATGCATTGTGTGGTTAATGTTAATGTGTTTGTAATCATGCGAGTGAGTGGTGTACAAAAGAGAGCGAGCGAGTATACCTACAGTGCAGGGGGGTTTCTACCCACGACTGAAGGGACTGAGTGAGGCCTGAGGCATCAACTGGGGCAGGCTGTGGGGGCAGGGAGCACCCGGCAGAGAAGTGGAGCAAGTGGAGAAGTGTGGGTAAGGACATTTATTGTGTAAAGGTGGTGATTTGTGTAGATTGTGCACACTTTTACCGTTGCTAGATGAACTCAAGGGGTTCCTCTGCCCCAGTGGTTTGGACTCGACCTCTGGGAGTTTGTGAATCCTGTGAATTATTGCATAGATAGAGGAGACGAACAAGTTCATTAAGAGGGGCTTTATCGGACTTCAGCTGGTACTTTAGTAAGTCTGCACTGGGAACAATGTGCCGTAGAGGATTTAGAGTTCCCTGTGATAAACAGAATAGCCTGCCTCTGCGGGCAATTCCTGGGAGCCTTTGGTGCATCGAGAGGCTGGCACCCTGTGTGGGTACTATTGCAGTACGGAGTTTGTGAGAAACGCTGGTATTGCCCTTCTAATAGGCGTCAGGGCATATGCCCTGAGTGTAACTTGAAGTTTCCTGATCAAGTTGATTCAGAACCTAAGATCTTAAAGCTTGTGTGTGGGAGATCACATCTGATACCTGCCACCTGGAGTTGTGTGTGGGAGGAAAACTAGGAAACAACTGTGAAGCTCTGTGAAGAGAGGTTTGGGTGGAAGCGAGATAGGGCAAGGAGAAGGAGATAATGGGAACTAACCAGAGCAAGGAAGTTCCTTGGGCTAGCCCCTTGGGGTGCATCTTGCCCCACTGGAAGGAAGTCACCAGTAGGGGGCCTCTGAGAAGAAAAAGGATCTAATCCAATACTGCACGCACTGGTGTCCATTATACAGGATAGAGGACAGAGCAAAGTGGCTGCCCAATGGAACTTTAGAGTATAATACTTTATTGCAGTTAATGTTGTTTTTAAGATGGGAAAGTTAATGGGATGAGGTTTCATATTATGATATGATTTTGTTTTAAGAAATCACCAAGAATGGCAAAGAGACTTTGGGATCGGAGCGCCCTCTGACCCACTGGTGTTAGTTCTTGAAAAAGAAAACAAAGCAAAGAGGGGGCAAATCAAACCTTGTTTTTCAGCATGCAGTATAGGACAAAAGTGTATAAGATCAGACAAAGTTTATCATTGTGAGGGGCAAGAACGAGATACATTTGATTTGATAAAAGATCCTCCTAGGAGAAGGGAGGTTGAAGATGAGGATGAAGAAGAAGAGGACTTCCCCAAAAAGGAGGAGGACTCAGACTGGGAAGGCACATCCACTAGAAACCACCCCCCTCCTGGCAGTCCAGTTGCATCTAGAACTGGGAGGCAAGCAGTGTTACTAGGCCCCTCTGGCGAGAGGCAGTGGGACCAGAAGGAGGGAAATTAATGATTAAAGTGCCATTTGCCACTCTTGATTTAGAGGCATGGGAAAGGATTGCTAGGAATTATCGTATCAATCCGATACTTACTGACAAACGTCTATGATATGTTATCAAGCAACACAATCCAAATTGGGCTGACATCCAGTTACTACTGGATGCTTTCACTGAAACAGAAAAACGGCTGATCTTAAAGACAGAAGGGACTTTGGCAGAGGATTACTGCTAGAGCAAGCAGTTAGATGTAAAACAATATAGAGGTAAAGAAATCATCAGATTATCAAGAGTGGATAGCAACAGGGGTGGAAAGAGCTATTCCGCAAACCATAAATTGGTCTGCTTTATATTCCCTTAAGCAGAGGCCTTCCGAGACTCTGTCCAAGTTTCTAGAGCGTTTAAGGGATGCTATGCATCGTCATACATCATTGGATCCTGGGTCTGAGATAGGGATGAATCAGCTAGTTAATTCATTTTTGGGGCAGTCTGCTGGAGATATTAGACTTAAACTTCAGAAAATTCGAGGGCCAGAGGGGAGAAACCTCAAATTCTTGCTAGAAGAGGCATGGAGGGTATTTAGTAACTGGGAAGAAGGATATAAACAAAGAATGAAAAAGTTGGTAGCATTGGTACAGGAGGAAAGGCAAAGAAAATGCAATCAGGGCAGACAAGGACCACCTCGACTGGGCAGGAACCAGTGTGCAACCTGTAAAAGAACTGGTCACTGGAAAGAACAGAGACAAGGTGACAAACAAGTGGCTGCACACGTACAAAACAACTGAGGAGGACTGAGGGATTCTGCCCCAGCAGATCCACTGGTTATAACAATGCGGCTGGGGGAAAAAGGGAAAAGGGTGGAATTTTTGGTTGATACAGGGGTCACATATTCAGTTTTAAATAAAGCTTTAGTACCTGTGGAAAATGATTATGTTGTAGTGCAGGGGGCAACTGGCCAGTCTGAAAGGGCATTTTTTTGCAAACCTTTGAGGTATAAAATGGGAAAACAATGGGATATTCATAAGTTTTTGTATATGCCCAATTCGCCAAAGGCACTTTTAGCAAGAGATTTATTGGAGCAGTTACAAGCAACCATTAAATTAAATAATGGAGAGGTTACTCTGGAGATGAATGATCAAAAGTACATAGAGGTACTAAATTTAAACTTAACAGTTATTGAAATTGAGGAGGAAATTGATGAAGAGGTACTAAGTCAAGTATTTCCCAGGGTATGGGCCTCTGATGTACCAGGGAGGGCGAAAAATGCGTCTCCCATAGTAATTAAGCTTGAGGAAGGGACACAACCAGTGAGAATTAAGCAGTATCCCCTAAAGAAAGAAGACGGGGAAGGAATCAGCCCAATAATTGAAAATTTTCTGTGGTTAGGATGATTGAAAGAATGCTAATCTGATTTCAGTGCTCCCATTTTTTACCCATTCGTAAATCTGATGGGTCATACCAGATAGTACAGGATTTGAGGGCTGTCAATAAAGTAAAAGAAGATTTAAATCCTGTGGTAGCCAATCCATATACTTTATTAACGTGTCTAACACCTGAGCTAACCTGGTTTACTGTTTTAGACCTAAAAGATGCCTTCTTTTGCCTCCCTATCCATGAAGCCAGCCAGAAAATTTTTGCATTCGAATGGGAAAGCCCTAAAAGCGGGCGCAAAACCCAGCTCACATGATCCGTGCTTCCTCAAAGTTTCAAAAATTCCCCCACTCAGTTTGGCGAACAACTTGCAAAAGATCTGGTGTCCTGGGAAGCTCCACAGCAAGAAGGAAGGCTGTTGCAGTATGTGGATGATCTTCTAGTAGCCACTCGGACAAGGGAAGCATGTCTGGCCTGGACAGTAAGCCTTTTCAATTTCCTAGGACTCCAAGGACACAGAGTATCAAAGAAAAAGGCACAGGTAGCAAAACAGAAGGTAATCTACCTGGGGTATGAGGTGAGTGCTGGGCAATGGACTTTAGGGCAGGCTCGCAAGGAAGCCATATGCCAAACCCCAAAACCCCATACAATAAAAGAACTCCGAACCTTCTTAGGCATGGCAGGGTGGTGCCGGCTGTGGGTTTATAATTATGGACTGCTCGTCAGACCCCTCTATGCTCTTATTGCCAATGGAAACAGAGATCTCCAGTGGACAAAGGAAGCCTCACAGGCCTTTCACCAGCTAAAGAGTGTCCTCGTGTCAGCTCCAGCTTTGGGACTTCCAGATGTAAGTAAACCATTCTTTCTAATTTCCCATGAAAGACAGGGAATTGCCCTGGGAATATTGGCTCAGGACTTGGGTCCATACCAGATGGCAGTTGCTTACTTCTCCAAGCAACTAGATGCAACAGCCAAAGGATGGCCAGATTGCCTCAGAGCTGTAGCAGCAGTGGTGCTGAATATTCAAGAGGCACGCAAGTTTACCCTGGGACAAAAAATGACTGTTCTAGTGTCCCACACAGTATCCGCAGTACTGGAAGTAAAGGGCGGGCACTGGCTTTCACCACAGAGGTTCCTGAAATACCAGGCCATCATGGTAGAGCAAGATGATGTAGAGATAGTGGTGACTAATATTGTCAACCCAGCTTCTTTTCTCAGTGGAAATCAAGGAGTAGCAGTGCACCACGATTGCCTGGAGACCACTTAAGTTACTTACTCCAACCACCCAGACTTTAAGGACATTCTTTGGACCATGCAGAGACCTGGTTCACTGACAGGAGTAGCTATGTTGCCAGTGGAAAGCGACATGCTGGATATGCAGAGACTACATGCAGAGAGGTAATAGAATCTTGACTCTTATCAACAGGCACCTCTGCACAGAAGGTCAAGATAATTGCCCTGACCCGCGCCTTGGAAATAGCAAAAGGAAAGAGAATAAACATCTATACAGACTCGAGGTATGCATTCGAATTTATGCATGCACATGGAGCCATCTGGAAAGGGAGGGGACTGCTGACCTCAAAAGGAAAGAACACCAAACATGTGCAAGAGATAATCCAGCAGCTGGAAGCAGTTCAGCTGCTGGAAAAGGTAGCAATTATGCATATTAAGGCACAGCAAAGAGTGAGCTCAGAATTGGAAGAAGGAAATAAGCTGGTGGATAGAGAGGCAAAGGAAGCAGCGAAAGGTGAGGTAACTATTGAAGGAGCCCTAATTCCAGATGGACAAATTTCCCTCGAAGGTAAGCCAGAATATAATAAGAAAGATAAAAAACTAATTGAAGATCAAGAAGGGATTTATAACCAAGAAGGGTGGGCTACCATTAAATGGAAGCTGGTAATCCCTTCCCATTTATTGTGGTCACTAGTAAGGGAAGAATACCAGAAAGCACACTGGGGAATAGATGCCCTCAAGACCTACTTGACTGAGAGAATCGTTGCTGGGAATTTATTTGCCACTATTACTCAAGTGACCCGACAGTGTGATCTTGGCCTCCAGACTAACCCCAAAAATACCCCCAGGCCAAAACTTGGTCAGACTAGGAGAGGCCACAGGCCTGGACATCAGTGGCAAATTGACTTTTCAGAACACCCAAGGAAAGGGGCGTACTGGTATTTATTAGTACTCCCAGATACATTTTCAGGGTGGCCAGAAGCGTTTCCCACCAGAACTGTCAAGGCTTGAGAAGTGACCAGAGTAAACAATACTGCTTTCAGAGTTCCAGCCACTATACCTGTATGGTGGCTTTAACTAGACAGCTCTGAGAAAATGAAAAACATGTGGCTGGAACTGAGAGTAGGGAGCTAGATGGACCAGTATATAACATACAGCCTGGGAATTATGTATATGTTATGCCTCTTACAGAAAAGACTTGGGAACCACAGTGAGAAGGACCATTCCAGGTGCTTCTCACCACCTTCATTGCAATCAAGATCAAGGAGCAGAATGCCTGCATCCACCACTCTCAAGTGAAGAAGGCCCCAAAAGCCCCTTGGAGAGTGACACCAGGAGGCAATAAACTGAGACTACAACTTACTCAGGCAAAATGAGTATGCTGCGGCCGGGGGCAGTTTGTAATTTCATTTACAGAATTGTTTTGTATATAATTATAACTGAAGTCTTAGAATTATAGAGTATCACTATCCAAAACAATGCTGAATGGCCTTGGTCCCAGGCTTTTAATCAGTATACTGGATCCATGGGAGAACCTTCTGAGATAAAAGATTTAAACCTA